>NC_142679.1:12891295-13143795 GCF_964200805.1 Pocillopora damicornis | reverse complement strand
AATGAAGTCAAGCACTTAACAGATGATTTGTCTGAAAGCATGTAATTTAATAATTACCAGTACATGCTGGTTATTTATCAGTGTAATTTTGCAAATCATCCATATCAATATCAAAGTCTTTATAATTAACTCTAGGCCATATCTTGAAATCTTTCCAGGAAAGGTCACTCTGTTGACTAAACATTTTCACTGGAAAATTATCCCTTGTCATTTGTATTAACAAATCTTGCGATCTGGGATCTATCAATGCATTTCCTCTCAGTTCCTCAAGAACAACATGAAGGTTTGACAAGTCAACAAAATTTGATGAAACTGCTAAAGAATCTTCCAAGTTTTCCACTCTGTGTGGGCAGCCATAAGGAACAAACAACAGCTCACCAGGTTCTAAAATGCATTGACGAGGCACTGCTGACATCAACAGGGGAAATTTATCAAGATCAGGACAACTCAGGTCTACATCAAATGCAAGGTCAAGTGAATCCTGGTAGTGTGGATAAAGTAATGGAATGTCTTCTCTCTGGAAGAATGTCCACCTATAGTGAAAAGAGATTATTGGTCATTATAAAACCAATTGCTGAAAAAAATAAAAACAGCCTTCTTGCAGATCTCTTGCAGACTTGACCCAAACTTAAACCCTCGGCAAAGAAACACTTATGTGGCAGCATAATGATAATGAAGGCCTCCTCCCAGCCTATCACATGATATCACTTGCAACTATCTCAATTATAAGCAATTTTGAGTAAGTATACCTTTACCTTTTTCTGCCCTGGAATAGTGCCATCCAGAAATTTGAACCAAATGCGTCAACATGAAGGTCACTGTGCAATCCTTTAGGTGCAATAAAAAGACTTGGCCAACTATCCCGGTATAATGATCCTGGGGTAGTTCTCTGCAAGAAATCTCCTGCAAAATACTTGGGAATCTTTAGTTCTTCTGCTAAGTCAGGAGCGTGTGTTGGTATGCTCCAATCAAACAAGTAAAGTGGTTCCTTTAATGTTTGCAGGGAGTCGATAAACTCAGATACTTTCATGTTACCAGCTGGTTCAAGCTTTGCCCATTCTGTGGATTCTTTCACCATTCTTTTGAATGTTGCTGTCTTGTTACCAATTGCCTGCAATAGCGAGCATGAAAGATGAGTCTAGAGAGCTTTCTCTAAATAAATAGATGACAAAAGGTAAAAAACATCCCTTCTGTGGGCATGAGACAATGATGGGGGCTATCACCGACAAGCCCACATAGCAACTGAATATTTTTTAGGTTTCTTTTTCGCCGTGTGACAAGCACGTGCTGCGTAAGAGACGCTCAAAAGTCGCTGTTTGTCTAACACTTTTATTTCTTTTCTTTTCGTGTTCTAAGAAAGCTTAGTTCCTCTCTCCACTTACAATCAAAACTTTCAAATCTGACAAGTAGCACTCATGCCAATATTTATTTTATTTTATTTTTTAATCAAAATTCTTTCAAGAGCATGAACTGTTTTCTACAAAGAGTGAACAAACAAACAAACAAAAACATCACGGAACGCGTTCTTTAAAAGTTGACACTACTTTCTAACAATAAATGTTTTATTTATCATGTTTCCAGCCGTTAGGTGGCGAGAACTTAAGACATATCACAGTTTCGTGGTGTCTGCAGAGAAATATATCGGAGAGGTTGAGTTATCGGAAATATTAAGGAGTGAAACGGTGAAGAAGAAAAAATTATCATTTCCATCCTGATGCGTCAAGAAATAATTTTTGATCTCTGAAGAACGCTTGATGTGCTAAGAAAATTCGACCATAATTGTTTTCCTTTGTTTTGTTCAAACACGTTTGAAAAGTCTGTCACATGACCCCGACATGTTCGTGACATTTATACAACGCGTGTAATAATATCAGTCCAAAGTTTCATCTTCCGGGAAAACAAACGCATCGTGGAGTTGATTCAAAATGGCAGGTGTTTGGGGCCCTTTCCTGTTTCACTATTTGTGTTTTATGGTGCATTTGATTGGAGTAACGTACTATATGACAGAAATTCACCTTCCAGTTCACCAAACCTACGGAGGAAGATTCAAATTCTTAACTTTTATCAACATGCTGTTACACTTTGGGTACTTCAACATTGCCGCTGTCACAGAATTTCACGAGATCATTAAGAAGCGAAAGAGCCACATCTTCGCGTCCGTTTGCGACCACATGTTTGCTTGCTTTGTGTTCCCGGTCGGAACGACAGTGAGCTTGTTATTTTGGGGTCTTTACGCTGCCGATCCAAACTCTTGTCAAACACCAGAAGAAGCGAAACAAATTCCCGCGTTGCATAATCATTACATGCATACATTCCCTTTAGTGACAATCTTGGAACTATGTTTTATTCGCCACGAATACCCGACTAAGAAGAAAGCTATGGTTTCTGTCGTAGGATTTGCAGCTTGTTACATTCTCTGGGTTCTGTGGATAGCATTTGCAGCAGATATTTGGGTGTATCCATTTTTAGAGAAGTTAGATGCGCTCTCTATTGCTGCATTTTTCGCGTTTTCTGTTGGAGTCTTCATATTCATTTACCACATTGGAGAGTGGGTGGCTCAATGGAGATGGGGACGAGGTGTTTCAGTGGAAAAGAAAAAACTCTAAGTAAGCTGTAATTAAAAAAATTGTAGGGATGAATTTTTAAGTGCGTTATAAAAAAGACATGGCGTGACACACTGTACCCAAATTAATTGATATTTCTTGGAAACGAGAAGAGGGAGCGGTTTTGGATCATAACAGCAACCTCTGACGGATACCTTCTCCGCTCGAAAATGAAAAGAAATGCTAACACTAGGTAAAGTTCCTGTAAGTAGTTATTGCATTTAATTGTCACTACAATTTAAGAGAAGTAATTTTGCCAAAGAAATGTTACAAAAATAAATACATAGCATAGAGACCAAGCCATAGAAAGTCATAGATTTTACTAATACAGGAATCATTGTAGCATCTTAAATAAAACAGCACTTACAGTTGAAGTTCTCTTTCAATATGCCCCTGCTAAACAATTATGAGAGGCAGGAAGGCATTTAAATCTCAGTGGCTGTGGAGTGTCCACAATTTCTAGAAAAATATGCCCCCAGTTACCCTCAGAAGCTTTCACCAGAGGTAGTTGTCTTTCTGCCCTCCAACTGAATTTTTTACAAATACTAAAGGGAAACTGATTTTAAAAGAGATGCATTTATTCCTGGAACAATTTTAAACACATTTTCATCTCTGTCAACAAAAAGTATTAATAAAAACTTAGAGCTTACTGCATTCTGAGATTTCAAAGATAAACATAACACTTTGAAAATTGCCTTTGGATAGATGTAAATTTCAAGTATGAATTTCTTATTGCTAATAGTAAAATGATGGGGAATTGTTTTAGTCCCTCTAATTGCATCACATGAAAAACAGTGTTGAAAATAACATTCACCTCTTTTATATGCTTAAAGTCCCAAGGGGCAGTAGTCATGGTAACCACCAGTCCTGTGATAATAACAGGGGTACCAGTCATACAATACTCAAACAAAAACTGTTTTGCTCCCAGAGTATTGCAGTGACGCCTCTCTACCTGAAAAGATAAAAAATAAATGAGTTCAAGGGAAGAAGGGGTACCTGGAATTATGCCCTATGCTATATTTGACGAAAATCTATTCCTCCCTCTGGTATAAGGGAATAAAGAACTGCATGGAAGCAGAATCTAGCTCTCAATCAAGGTCACTAAGGCCCAATTTACAGTTAAAAATATATTTTTGAAGGAACCATGACTAGCTTATTTGGACATGATTTTAGAGGTGGATACAATAAGAACTGCCAGCACTAGACAAGCAAATCACCAAATTTACACTCTGTGCAAGGCTTATGGTTCTGAAAGATACCCTTGACAGTAATATATCACACTCTGTATACCACTGAACACCCCCAAAACCACACCCTGCTGGATATCACATATCTGTTTTTTATCCTTGAGGAAGATCTGCTTACATAACCTAATTAAGGACCTTTACCCTTTAACTCCTATGAGTGAACAAGACAGAATTTCTCTTTACAATATCAATAAAATATCAACCAGACAAGTGATGAAAATAAAGAAAAATATCAATTTGGGGATAATTAGTTGATCCAATACTAAATTCTTTGAACAAACATAAGAATTGTATGGTTGACAATAAGGAGAATTACAAATTTGATCTCGGAGTTGAAGGGTTAACTGCTAAATGACATGGCTTTTTAACTCTCTGGCAGAAAGATATTTCATTGTAGTATCATAAAATAGATTCCATGTTGCTACCTGTGCATTTGTCTGTACAGCAATAGATCATAGATGATGTCAAAATGTGGTAAGAACAAAAAATGTGGCTCAAGTGTGTCACTGATGTACTTATTACAAATTGACATCTTCTGTGATCTTTTACTGTGCAGACCCAAGACAACATAGAATATATGTGTCTGATGTGATAAAAAAGCAAAATGTTGTTAGTATTGACATCTCCTTAGCATCTGTCCTCCCTAGACAATATAATTATGCTAGAACGACTCAAAATAACTTTACATTTCAGCTTACCATTTAAGCATCATGTATTCAGTGATCATAAAATTCTCAATGTAAGTATACCAGCAAGATAATGTCACTCAGTCATTTTCATTTCCATCATCTTCCTCAATATCTGCCTGGAAGGCAGCCTACTAATTGGGGGCCACAAAATAGGGTTTTAATGTGGTGTAGTCTCCAGACCCTAAGAAACAGTCAGTGACTACAATTTTGGTATGGTTGTGATCTGAACAACTTTGCCGACCAAATTCAGGTCACAAGGCTCTTCATTTTTTTCCCTGTCAAGGCATCTCAACTCACCTCTACTGACTCAGGCATCTTATGATCAGGAGAAGGATGTGGTAAAAAATGTTCCTGAAGACTTCTTTTTTTATCCTCCAGCTCTTTACTTCGTTGTACTTTCAAATACAGCCATGCTATATTCTTATCCAGTGGATCAAGCTTTGTGGCAACTTCAAGACTACTCAGAGCTGAACAAGTGTCTTTAAGCAAGTCATAGTAGGATGCTAGTGCAGCATGATGTGTAGCACTTGCAGGATGTAATATTATCTCCTTTTTCAGCTGGTTGATTTGCTCCTTTAAGTATGCTTTTCCTGTGGGGAGGCTGTTTGAAAAGAAAAAACAAAGTCCACTACATGATGGCAGATGTATTTTGTATGCATATATTTTAGCCTTGCTGGCCTCACTTTAATCCTTTGACTCCTGAGAGTGACTGGCTTCTAATTTCTCCTCACAGGATCACCCTTGAATTGCACATTACCATTAGGAGAAAAGGAGAAATGATTGCCATCTAAAGAAGCTCTTGATTGTTAAACAATTTCTCCTTGTCAGCTCCTTGCAAAATGTAGAGAACAGTATGGAGAATAAGCATTCTGATGTTAGGGTGTAAAGGGTTAAAGGAAAATTTTCAGTTTATCCAGGTTGACATTGTCAATTTTGATAAACTGAACTGTTCTCTACATTTAGCAAGGAGCTGACAAGGAGAAATTGTAGATTTGGAGGGCTACTTTCATGGTTAAAAAAAGGAATAAAATTACCGCTGCCCAATTTTGAAAGAGGTCTGTAGAACAAAAAATATAAATGAACGATGTGGAAATCTTGGAGTAGGGCAAGTTTTGTAAAAGAAAGCTTATAAGAAATGTTACAGCTCTTTGATTTCAAATCTCTCTTTTTGTAAAACAGTAGTAGAATCCTTTCAAATACCAAATAGTAACCACAATTCTACTCAGGAAATAAGCAGCATGAAAATTTCCATTTGACTTCTCAGTTTTGATTGGTAGATCCTCATGTGGTAAGTGTTTGTATTTTTATGTCAATCTTTAATTAAAGCAAGTAAACTAAAACCAGTATGTCTAATGTTATTGTATTTTAAATGCCACTCTCCATACCCATTGGTAAAATTGAACATTGGAAATGTTACCCTTTTTGGACAAAGTCCATACCCACACTCCATCAGAGGAAACCTCCCCCCCCCCCCCCCCATCCAAATCACCTCGTTCTCACCTCAGACTCCCATAACTGGCCTCATTATCGTTTTAACAAAACCTACCCAGCAACATATTTCAGAACTGTATTAGGGTTAACCGATTTTGGAATGCTTGTAAAATCTTTTAATCCAGGCTCCTTTTGTCTTTCTCTCCACCACTTTGCCAGAGCGGGCCGAGCCCATAAAACTCTTTCTCCCTCATAATTATCTTGCACACTGGGTTGTCTTCTGTCCTCTGCACGATCCAATCTCTGTCTTTTTACCTGAATTAATTGTTCAGATTCTTCTCTAATATCATTTGCTGGAGGCCATTCGCTAAGATATTCCCTGTCGTTTGAGAGATCAACCAATTTTTCAGCTGTCAAGGAGACGAGGGGATCCGCCATCTTGAATATGTAAACTTGGTTTCAGTCTACGTCGGCATGTAGGACTAAAATATCTTAGCTACAAAATCTCTGGTCAAATCCACAACGTCATCTTGCGTGTTTGACTAATAAATGGATAATTTTCAAACAGGACAGAACTGAGGTCAGGAAGAAAGCAACACATCTCGTCGTGTTCCATGTTTACAAGTTAGAAACGAAAGAGAGACCTGATCCCTTCCCCAACTCCGACAAACATTGATAATAAGGAGCCCTGCGAGCGAGCCCACCCCTTGGAGGGCTTGCTGGCAGGCTATGTTAAGGGCGCTTTACATGTTTGTGTATTTTTCAGCGCAGAAAAAGAAGACATTAACAATGACGGGCAGAAAAAAAAAGGAAACCAAGTTACAAACTCAACAATTTACGCCAGTAAGCGGCGAACGAAGAACTGATTAACTCTTCCTGTAGCCATCTATCGATAGTTTGGGTTCAAGTAGATCAGTTATGTAAAGTCTTATTGTTGTCTGCAGTTGTCGCCGCTTGAAGATTTGAGTGACGCCAGCAAGAATTATGTGACATCCCATCAGTAATTCCTAGTTCATATTGAAATGTCTTTTTCACGTACGCAGTTTTTCCTGAATATTTAGTTAAAAGATCATGGCTTAACACTATAGTCGTATACATCTGAGAAGAACCAACCAACCATCAAAAGAAACCTAGCACACTTTTCCCTATAAGGGAATACGAGGCAAAATGTCAGGAAACAGTGGGAAGGGAAGAAAATTACTTTTGAAAAACAAGGACAAAATTCAATTTTTTTAAGGAAAAGGTAACATGAAGACTTTCTGAGAGGGGCTGGGGACGGGGATGTGTGGAGCTACTCTTGTAAAGTAACATTTTTTTCATCACTTGCTTAGGGCACCTCGAGTTAATTTTTTGTTTAGTTACGTCATTGCTAGTGTTTCAAAATTATTATATAAATCACACTGCTATAACAATTACATTCTTATGGCTTTAGGTTGGTCTGAGAAAAGGGATTCCCCTGAATCTAAGACTGATAAGAAGCATACCTCCCATGTGCAGGTATAAGGAACAAAACGTTTTGATTTAATTTTTCCAGAACAGTTAGATGGCCCAAAGCGTTTAATTTGCTTAAGTTTTGTGAAACCAAAACCTAAGTTACCTGAACCACCAATCAGTGCAAAGAAAAATATTAGGAGCCCATTTGAACAAAAAGCAAAAAAAAAAAAAACAGGCAGTGTTTCAGTAAAGAAAAACGTAAATGGACACGTGCTGTTTACTTTCCTTTCTACATCTCGATTGAGAGGATGGCAAACTTTTTTAAAGGCCATCCTGATGCAAAAGTGAAGCAATACCAACGTTTAACCCTTTAACCCCTAAGAGTGATTAGTAACTATTTTCTCCTGTCAGTATCACTGCCAAATTAAACATCGAGATCACGAGAATATAAGAAAATGATTGCCAACTATAGAGGCCCTTGATTGTTAAACAAATCCTCTTTGTCAGCACCATAGGAAATACCTAGAGAACAGTATGGAGAAAATTTATACTGATGTAAAGGGTTAAATCCTGGATAGTTTTCCATACTCAACTCAAAATTGCTTTGGTAATTCAACAAAGAAACTGAGGGAGAAGGTGGAGTAAGAAGAAATTTTTCAGAAGGCTTGATTCCCAAAACTACTATCAAGTTTTGAAATGACAGCTGTTTTTAATTCCTCTCTCTCAGACTGTCTTGTAATGGACAACATATCTTTTGACATTTACTCTGCAATTCTTAGAATAAGAAGTGCTGATAAATACACTAAATGTACACCCAGCACGAAATGTTTGGACCTCCAAGTTCAAAATAAATTCATTACCGAAAAGGAAATAATATTATTAATAATAATAATAATAATAATTTGAAATGAAACAAGCATTCATAATCCCTAAGAAATATTCTTTGAATAATATATGCATTAATAATTATACCTTAAAAGCTAAATTCATAGATTTCTAAACATCATATCAAGTCCTAAAAGGGAATAATTGAAAACAGGCTAAACACTGCCTAACTGCAATATATTACGTCCTCAAATGGGTATATTTATCAAAGTTTTTTGTGTGATTCGAACAAGACACACTGGGCATTCCAATCTTTGTGAAGCACATGCCTCACACATTGTACAATGCGAACACGGTGCTGTCATTATGCATCTCTGTTGTTCCTCACAAAGACTACAAATTAAAGCTACTTTTCTATACATCACCTGCAAAGGGAAATAAACAAGCTCTGTTAAAAATTCTGCTCCAACTTTCCACTGAGAGTACATGCCCGTAGTTCATTTAAAGCAATTTCATGGAGTTATCACAGGTAAAGGCATTGAGATTTGAGTTTGACTTCTAAAAGTGTAAACACATGCTGACAGATCAACTCAAGTACTCCTTTAAATTTTCTCTTTCAGTTAATATGCAGACAATGGGAATGTTCATTTGACATTAAATAACTCACACTTGAATTTCACCCATTTTTTCCTGTTGTCTTAAACAATGATTAGGAATTAAACTACAAATCATACTGACTAAATGTAATATGGTCACAACATAAACATTATTGATATCACTACCCACCTGATTTAATTTTTCTAAATCTGAACTGAGCTGTCGATGAATCTGTCTCATTTCTAACAGAGGTAACTCCCCTACATCATCCACTGTGTTGAGAGTGTGAAGATGGGGGCCACCTTTAATTTCTTCCATTTCTTTTCTCAAGCTTACCACTTGAGATTCAATCTAAGAAAAAGGAAAATCAACATACAATTAAAATGTAACTATCAGCTTGTTACTATTCTTATTAAAGTAAAAAAATAATAGTTTCTTTTATCAGATTTTTAAAATCATATTATCGTGGTGTAAAAATTATTGGGCCCCCCTCCCCCCCCCAAAAAAAAAAATTGTCAAAACTTTTTTCAAAAATTTGATCTCACACTCTAAATTATGAAATTATTTGGAGTTCAGGCCAAAAATTGATATATCAAGCACACTAGGGCGGATTATTGAGTGGTTGCAGTATATACTAAGTAGCACCCCAGATGACATCATAGGAATACAGGACATTTTGCAAAAAAGACTTTTTGCACAAGTCTTTTAGCACAAGTTTTGGACTGTTTGCACAATTCTTAGTGGTCATTTTGCACAATAATTTTAAGTGAGAAACATCAATATAAAAGGTATACTAATTGATACTGATAAGACATTTCACCTTCACATATCACTTTCAATAAGATCCAATGGCAAGAACGTAGACATTTATGTAATAACTTCAACTAGATTGAAATGCTTGTGAACATGATCACTATTCTTACTTGAAGAAAGGAACAAATCTTTCTCTCTATGAAAATGTAAAGAACTCCCTATTCAAAACGATTACTTCCTTTACTTTTCCTTTGTTAAACAAAAAACCTTTCAGTTTTGACAGTACATCATCCACTACAAACAAACGAATATGACGACCCAACACTAAGGACGCCATGTTGATTTCAAAAGTAATTGTCACCAATCCACCCTCCTCTGAAGTCAAAGTAAAAACCTGCAAACTGTTTCACTTTTTATTTAAAAGGAGAAAAGACCTATCTACAAAATTTGTGTAAATATATAAAATTCAAGTTCATGGCCATGTTAGCCAAGGAATCATGCATATTTTAACTCGCTACTTGGTCAAGACTCGTAGAAATTTAGCCCTTTCCTACATTCATTTAAGCTATAGTACATCTAAATTTCTTTATTTGCTTTGATCTTAAGCTTGTATGATTACTTATTGAACGGCTAGCATATAATCTTTGAATTATTTTGAATTCTTGAAACTTTCGTGAAATCATTTGTTTACATCATGGTTGCTATGACGCTTATCGATCAATACTGAACTCTCCATCGCTCAGGTAATTGTTATTAGAATAATTTGAAAGGTTACTACTTGATAGATGTATTAAACTTTATGATCTTTGAAATCATTACAGATCGAACTTGTCTTTCTACAAGATCACTAGTTACTACCTACACTGACACATTCAAGTTGTCAAATCACAACACTTGCATGTGCCGACATTTGATCTGAATCACTCTCTGAATATCGAGTTATTAATGTTGAACTGTTTTTGCTGTACATATTACCAGTATGCCTAATTTTCATTATATAACAGAGATATAAGGAGCAAGTTTTCAATAGCTTTATTTGAAACTCTTACAGATTGATAAAACATGCTATTTGAAGGCGATCAAACAAGGAGGGAAGACTGGTGACAATTACTTTTGAAATCAACATGGTGTCCTTAGCGTGGGTTGTCATGTTTGCATGTTAACTTTGCAGTGGATGATACTGTCAAAACTAAAAGGTTTTTCATTCAACAAAGAAAACATTATAGAAGTAGTCGTTTGAATAGTGAGTTCTTTACATTTTCATGGAGAGAGATTTGTACCTTTCCTTTCTTCAAGAAAGAATAGTGATTGTGTTCACAAGCATTTTGATCTAGTTGAAGTTATTATGTAAATAAATGTCTATGTTCTCGCCGTTGGATCATGTGAAGGTAAAATGTCTTATCAGTATCAATCAGTATACCTTTTATATTGATGTTTCTCACTTATGATTATTGTGCAAAATGACCACTAAGAACTGTGTGAACAGTCCAAAACTTGTGCTAAAAGACTTGTGTGAAAAGTCTTTTGTGCGAAATGTCCAGTTACCCATCATAGACATTCCAAGAGGGATGGGCAAGTTTAACTAACATTTAAAAGTTAAGTTTCAAATTAGGAAATCATGGACTTTTTTCCTTAATACTAACAACAAATTCTTGATGGATATTCTAAATAACACTTCTGTTCAAATTAATTTACCTCTTCCTTTTTCATAATGGCTTCTACTTTTCCTTGCTCGGCTTCCTTTGCCTTTTTTGCTGATTCTTCTGCCTCCTTCTTCCAGGCATCACAAGCCTGCTTTGCTTGAGCCCAGGACTCTTCCCATGAAGCCAGCTTGGTTTTGGCAGCCATGAGATCTTCACTAAGTCGCTGAATTTCACTTGAACTGTTACTGAGACCCAGTGGTGATGATAGCTGGGGAGAGCCTATTGATTTGGGTGAGTGGAGCTGAGCTGTAAGTGGATCCAAAACAGAGGAATGTAGACTACTACCCCTTACTAATGGACTGGCACGGTAAGGATTACAGCCCTGTGCAAAAGAAAAATAACACATCAAATTACAGCGTCAACAGAATTGCATTTATCTAGGACCTGCTGTGCATATTTGAAGACTTCATCCCAACGAGTACCAAGTTAAATGAAATATTACCACAACATGCCTCATATAAATCCAAGTCACTCAAATTCCATTGTAACAGTAAATAAGTTTACAAGACTTTATGTCAACAGCAATGGTGACCTGAATGTGTTTTCTAGGCAAATTTCAATATTATTTTCTATCCTAGTTTTACCCAGTCACAGTGTAATATGAATGACTGGAGTCCTGTTGGAATACTTTTTAACTTTCCCATGATCACTTTGTCACTCTTACATAATGAATTCCCATAAACACTATCAGAGAGACTAAACAGCCTTGTTAAAGAAACATAATTAATTCAAATTGTATCAGATACAAACAACATTTTGTGCTAAACAGAAAAAAAGCACCCTTCTCCTCTTAAAGAGTGGAAACAACTCTTAAAACCAGGTCCAAAGCATCTGCAAAAGTTACCTGGAGTATAGCCCTTTTTCTAAACTATTTTGAGGCTTTACTTTCTTTTCAGCTTTTCTTAGCTAAATTTTTTCGCTATAGACTGTTAAATGTAAGTACCTTTTGTCCTGATATTAACTGTGAGGTGGAACCATAAGATGAGGAAAACTGTCCTAATGGTGAAGTGGGTGATTGAGTGAATGGTTGGGGTGAGCCTGGGCCTGTATCAGCCCCAGGTATGGTAACAGGTGCTGAGCACATTGGATTTATGTTAAGTGCTGACAGAGAATCTCCTATTGTTGATGACACTGGTGAAGCATTGTTGAGCTCTTTCTCTAATTCAGTAACATCAAAGTCATCTAGATTAAGGTCATCAAGGGCACTCTCCACCACAGACTCCACAGTGTCAGCAGCAGGGTAGAAGGGTGGTGCACTGGCTGATACTGATGACAAATTGGATGAGGCAGAACTGGCCATAGAGAAGGACTGTCTTGTGCTAACTACATTCTGAAAGAGAGAAAAGTTGTAATCTGCAGTGCACATGTTTATTCCAATAACACAAGGATGCCCTTATCTACATGATGATTAGTGGTCATACCATAAAAAAATTTCATATTAGCATGTGTTTATATCATTAATATACACCCAGTTCACAACATTTCACAAACAAAAGGCAAAGTTCATAAAGTTTGCTTTGATTCTATTTGAAAGCAAAACTGACCTAGAAAGAACTTTAAGTGCATACCTGCTTCCTTCGGGCTTTCTCTATGTCATCTAAAGTAGGGTCATTTTCGATTGATAACAGTTGTTTTCTTATGAATGCCTAGGGAGAGAGTATTACATTGTTACATAAAAAAGAAAAAAGGTTACATGAGGATTTTAATCATCACCTATAACGGAAATTAGCAAAAGGCACTAAACATTATTATTTACAGTTTTTCTACTAGCCTGATGTTCATCTTCTCTACTTCCACTTCGCTCAGAACGTTCTGAACCAGGAGCTTTAGGATATAAACTACAAGGAGTGGATGGTTCACTAGAGTACGACCCTCCTGATGATGTTGACATGGATCGTGTAGGTTTGCTGATAGTCTGTGATAAACTTGCTATAAAACCAACTCCATTATCAACAGGACTTAATGGTGATGGAGGCATTGAATAAAACTGTGAAGTAATCATGAACAGGATACTGTTACTTACCAAAGCATTATTTTCTAACCAGTAGCCATCAAACTTATGCAAATCAGGTACACTAAGTTTGCAGATGTGCTAAATAGCCCGCAAAAAACATAGTTTTTCTACATTTCCATAGCACAAAGCAAATGGGAGTCTCACTGCTTCCTTGGCTCTAGTCTATCACAGGTTACTCAATCACTTTTTAAATTTCCCTTGACAATTTGCAGATACTTACTGATAAATTTAACTAATGTATGTAACAACATTACCATAAAGAACATAAAACTTTGACAACCATCAAGTGCAAAGGCTTAATCCTATATCTCTTGATGTGTATTCTCCAACTATGAGTAAACCATTGGGGTAACAATGGTTTACAAGTAATTGTATTCCATAAAGAGGAAACAAGATGACCCTACACTGTAAAACTTTTTTTGCATTTTATGATCAGTATTTAGTACCTGACTAAAACTTTGCTCCCCATTTGCTTCTTTAGTGGTAACAGTATCCTCTGTGGACAAACAAATCATTTAAACTTAACCTTTTTTATTAAGTTTGTTTAATCTTGTTTGCTGTAAATGCAAGACCAAAAAAAAAAAGACAAAATTATTACATAGTGATTTTAAAAAAAGACTTCTAGATAACCTTGTGAGAAAACAATTCAAGTACATTGTGAGAGAACATTTCAACTTAAATATTGCCTGCCAATAGACAATTGAGCCAAACCAATAAGCTGTTACAAACTGTTTCAACATGTGACCTGTTTATTTAAATCAGATGATTATCTCATGATGATTTAAAATAAAAGTAAATGTCTGGTGTTGAAAACTAAAGTAGACGACATTTAAAAGTGACTCATTGGTCATTTTTGTGAGAATTAAAAAAGAAAAGAAAGCGCATGTCAAGCCTAAGTCAGGTCCAAATACTTACGGTCTACATGTGCAAATGCACAGAAAGGTCCTCTGGGACAATAGCCTGTCTGTTGCATATCATTACATTTTGTTGACTTGTAAATCTGTCACAAATATCATAAAATAAATGACTTTCTTATATATTATGTAATTAGCCACCTCTGCGCTGACAAGGGGAACATAATGCATGCCAGGAAAGTGTAATGTTCATTTTGTGAAAAAATCTGTCATCAGTTCAGTGAGACAAGAGCGCTTGTTGATTTTTTTTATTATATCTAATTTCATCAAGTCTCACTAATCTTCAAAGACACCGTCATCTTACCTGAGCAAGAAAAATTCTTGTCAGGCATAACATCTGACAATCTTTTCAATTTACAAGCCACAATAGCACAAACAACTGAAAGTAACTTTCATTCATTCTTGAAATCAGTTGCATCTTTAATGACTATCAATGCAGACCTTAACTACATCATTCAACACTCTTCACTAGAGTCAATCCAGGAAACTTTCAAAGATTTATTAACAATAATATTACAACACACCTCTGGGTGAAATTGTTGTTCTGTTCTTGTGTGACAATAAGGGCAACCATCTCCACTCTCACAATTTGTTGGCTCTCCCCATTCATCACCATGCTTCACATGAGGACAAGGAGTTGATCTTGAAATCAAATCAAATGAAAGAAATAAACTGGTCTGTTAATGATTATACTGGTCTAAATAATAGCTGCTTCAAAATACATGAATACTGAGAGACAGAGACCATTGTATTCATAATATTTGAAAAAGAGACTACATGCAATATCAAGAGCAAAATTATCCCACTTTTCAACCTAATGATATCACTCTCCTAGCACAAAACAAACCACTTCAGAAGCATTTTGAAAGTTTGTTTTCTACCTGTGGACTAGTTCTATGTCAGCAGTCTTCAAGTGAACAAATAATTACACCAAGTCAAAGACAGCAAAATATTAGTTGAGTCTTAGAAAGTCAAATACATACTTTATATCACTTTATATTGGTTGGCAAACAGATGTTTATGTCCTTATCGGTTAAAGCTTAGCAGCAAGGCTGCTCTGTGTTGTAAATTTGCTTGCACTTATAATAAATGTTGTTGCAATATTCAAAGTGATGATCCAAACTGAAAATTAACTTGAAATACAGCATGTTTTGTAATTGAAAAACTACAAAGCTTCACTCGTCTTTAATCAGAATTACAAGAATAGTACTTTCTCTCACATTTTGAGATAATTTATAAGTATCTCAATTTTTCTTGGAAAATATTATGACAAGTGCTCATTAAGAGGAAACAGGAAACAAGACAAGATGTGTCTCTCTCAAAGGCATGCTTTAAGTGGCTTAAAACAAGCACCTACATGCCTTCAAAAGACTGGGTTCAAATTCTTGAAAGTTGTGTTGCTCAGACACAATCCACACCATTCTATCTCGTATCAAATTCTTTGTTAAAACTTACTCAAGAGTCGAGAGAAAAAACTGACTAAATTTCATGTTTTGCCAGAACTTTTGTTTTCTAACAATTTAGTATGATTTAATGACAGAACAGAGTACATTCATGGCATTAATGGTTGATTAAGACAACTTTGAGAAATGGGGAAACCAAACCAATGAGCAATTAAAAAATTTATAATTTTTGCTTTTATGACTACCTCTCAATAACAGAAAAAAAGTTACATTTGGCACTGGTGATGAAAAAAAAGACCAATTTTAAATCTGAAAATCACACTTAAAGAAACTTGGTCAAGTATCAGGAAAAATAAAACAAACAATGTACCGCTCAAGTTGCATGCATTTATTTCGAATGTGTTCCAGGTTAATGACAATGCAAAAATTTCTTCCTATAAAATTTCAATTTTGGCTATTTGCATGTATTTAAATTTCATTTACAGCAAATTTTTCTAAGGAAAATATGAAGCACAAGAAGTATGTCTAGAAGGAAGAGAGAGATTAAAACTTAAAACCCCTTCAAGGTGGGAGCATGGATATTTAATAGAACAACATAGATCTGTCCTTGCATGTGTGTTTTCCACAGCAAAGGAGAAAAATTGAAACATTTTTCACTTTCCTTTGCTTGCATTTTTTAATTTCAACAACCAGCATTTGTTTTTGCATTGGCATTGCATGCATGCATAAGCTGGCCTTGAGGACACTAGTACAATACCTGTATCTAAATTTCCTTGGACTGCGTCGCCTATCCCTGCTATTGTGATAGTGAGGGCAAGCATAGCCTTGTCTGCAAAGTCTTGGTGGCTTTTTGCATGGTTCAGTCTTGTAACTTGATAAAACATAGTTGGTATCTAAGAAATATCAGATAATATTCTATCAACAGCTTGTTGCCTTTTGTATATGTTCAAAAGGCTGAGATAAATTTACTGTTTACCACTATTTCACTGAGACACTGATAAATAATTACCTTGCACACAGCTCAATTTTCATCACAAAGGACAGCTACTATTTAGAGAAGGAAAACACCAGCTTCCGACAGGACACAAATAATGGTATACAATTAACCGGGGAAAGCACAAATACTTGACAGTAAACGATGTTACACTGGAAATTCCTCATCCACGAACAAAGTGGAAAAGATTAAAGATTAACTGCGATCAGATTTTAACCGTAAAGACAATAGAAGAATCCATAAATAATGAATAACTCTGTAAGAACCACAACTTTGTTAAACGGAAGAGAAATCTCTCATCACATTAGCGTTTATTAACATCAAGGAAACGAATTAATCGCCATATTTTTCAACGAAAATGAGGTTCTAACGGTGAGACGTTCGAAGATTTTGTTTTCAATGCGAATATAAGGCGAAAATATAGTAAACTCCAACGCAATTGAATTCTTATCTCTGTTTCGAGGTCGTATCATAGGGCCTCGAAGGTTACGGTCATTTGTTACCTTTAAATGCATAACAACGCGAAATGATAAAGACTGTATACTTTACGGTTGCGACCAAATCACCATGAAAGTTTAAATGAAGATAGCACTATGTACATTTAGAGCAACGTACAGTACTACACAAACCTTGCCAGCGGGGATCTTCTAGAACTGCTTTGTTATTCTCTATCCCTGCCTGACCTACTTCAGTTTCCTCCTTCTCGATGGCTTGTAATTCTCGTATATCATACACTGGTTGTCTCAGATCGAGTGGTCCATGAGCGAACGCGCAGTGTGGGCCATTTTTTACACAATATCCTCGAGTATCGGTCTCATGAACACAGGTTGCAGTTTTATAGTAACGAAGATGGTATCGACGTTCCACATCGCCAGCTACGCGGTGTAAATAGGGACAGCTGAAAGAGAAAAGGACTTTGAGTCAGCAATTCATCACCCGTACCAAAAATAAACAGTATAAGGCCTCCAGTCCGTAAATAAACGAGGCAGATGCAAGCAAAAATCCCTGGTACGTACTCATCTCCGGACGGGCAAATCCCTGACGTTTCATCGTACTGAGTGCAGTAAACATCAGGACTATAATTGAAAGTGCCATCCCTTTTCTTTTTCGGTCTCCTCCTTCTTTGATTCATGAAGTGCCAGTGAAAACAGGTGAAGGGTCTGTGAGCTGTACACTTGTGCTGTAGAAATAGTGGACATTGCTCGACCCGAAACTCCTTCAGGTACCTGGACGATTCGAAAGGAAAAAAATTATGACAACACGTAAAAACGTTCGCAAAACAAAGAAAATCACAAATACACCTACGTGTAATGGAAAGGCTTCTCCGGCTGTGTTTGAGAAAGGGCAGCTAATTTATTTTCGGAAGAAATGATGGTACTGGAAGAAGTCATTACAGGATCAGAGGACGACATGTTGTTTTGGGGACGTGAGAAAACCAAACGCGCGCGCATCACAACATAGACAAACCAGTGCATCATGGGAACTACTCGTCTGATTGGTCAAAATATATCATGTGATTTATTTCGATCGACTCAAGAAAAAACCGGCAAATGTTTCGAAATATGCAAATATGTTCAGGAATATTTATGACCTTGGAAAACTTCTCGAGAAAATTGATCGCCCGAGGAAAGTTAGAATTATTCGAATTTTTTAAAAATACGAAATTTATTTGTCATTTGTATTTCCTTGCGATATGGTAAAAAGCTTAGAAAATCAGTCTATGAGTACACGAGATTCCTTCGAATTCAGTTACTAGACTCGGCTAATCAACGTAAATAGTTACATTGTGACATAACGGAGACAAAATGCTGTATGAATTTACGTGACCATATAGGCCAAATAACCCTCGCTTAACCCCCGATTGAATGTCGTCTAAAATTACAGGAATGGCGAAGGTAATATTCCACGTCGATTAATACGCCGGTTAGAACACAAAAATTGACCGGAAATCGAGGGGCAATTTTTCGGCCAATGCATCTGCAAAGAACAGATCGCGCTCTAAGAAACCGCTGTTAAAACGCTTCTGGATTTAACAACGACTAGAGCTTTGCACATGTGCTACCCGAGCGGAATTTACCTACCTGATGTGATCAAAAGTCACCAAAATCTAAATCATCTGGTGAGTAAATGTAACGAAATGGCCATAAAGTAAGCTGCAAAGGGCGTAGTGTCGATAAGGCTGCCAAAAATTTCAACAAAAAAATCGGCATAATATATTTGACATTTAACTTCGACCTTCAAATACTCACCATCCATGCATCGCGAGTCATGTTATCCCGTGCTGAGATGAACGATAACTTTTTTTGCGGGGCCTGGCGCTAGGAGGCTATGAAATAACCCTCATGCTGTTTCTGCTGCCGATATCTATATTTACATATTCTGTGTATTATTAGATAACGTGTTCTTTGCGTTTTGTGCTCATAACGGAATAACTCTAGGCCACTTTTGGCCATTCATACAGTCTTTTAGGTTTATCAGAGAAAGTGGAAGTGACCTAGAAGGGGAGGGGCAGGGGGCGGGTACGGGTTGTCGGTATTTGGGGTCACGGGCTCGTGACAAAATCCACTTGTTCGCATTGCGATAAAAGGGACGTCAACCGAATGGTTTTGAGAATTTTCTTCTTTGTTAGGTATCGATTATAACAAAACGTGAAAAAGGAAAAAAATGTTGAGAGCTGAGTGAGTTAAAGTTAAAGCGCACCAATACAGGAAACTATTTCCTCGTACAAAAGAATTGTACAATCAATTCTTGCATTTCTTTTGCTCAGTTTCTCGGTAAACGCGAATATTTTCTGGCAATTCTTACCGGTCCAGATTTGATATTCCATTTTGCAATCTTCTTCAACCCCGTCCCCCTCCCCTCACCCCGTGGGCTTTTCACCAAAAAATGCTTTTTCTCTATTTTTTTATTTTTTTTTTTGTCGTTGTTTTTTTATATTTCGGAAGTGAAAACCCTTGTCTATATTTTGACTGTTTCTACCGGACATTGTTGCAGGTGCAAGCGAAATCACGCATGCTATCTATCTTCAATACAATTACAACCCTCCTTTTTTGCATGATTTCCTTTAAGTACAAATATCGTCTTGAATAAATGAGCTTCGCAATTAGTCCATTTTCTTAGAAAGGTTTGTGGCCTGCATGATCAGTCTCATACTAACATATAAAATTCTGACGAGCAAAAAACAAAAAAACCCATTTGAGGCCCAACGAAAATGGGCAACAGAATGCATGCTCGAAACACCAGATAATGTCGACTGGAAGGCTGTTTACAGAACTCCTTTTCTATGCACAAAAATCACAAAATTTATTGTTTTTCAATTTAAGCTACTGCACAGAAGACTAGCCACCACCTTTCTTACCAAGGTAAACCTTAGGGACAATGAGCAGTGCACTAGGGGCTGCGAATACGACACTCTCAACACGTAATTTTAGAATTGCTATCCAATCTGCGACAACCTGCTTAGAAACATATGATTATCTTTAAAGTTTTGGAATCGCTTCCTCCGTTATACTGTCTGCAATCTCACCATTTTCTTTAATAATTAATCATTCACATAGTGCACTTATAATTAGGTACTGCAACAGTGTTATTGACTTCTTTCCTGTTTTACTCGCTTCATAAACGCGAGATAACCAAACGCCAACTTCGTTTCTTCTTGTCCTTTCGTCGAATATTCTTCCCTACAACACAGCGTAAACCCTTTTCGTATTCTTGGGCAACGGAAACCAACAAAGATGTTCATTGAGCGCCTTAAAAACAGCCAGCCACGCAAGCTACTGACTACTTCAACCGAAAATTGCGTTACATAATAAGCTCCAAAGAACAATTTTCAATTGAGTGTCCAAAGTAATCCGGAATTTCTTTGGTTTTGTTTGACTTCGCTCGGTGATTAGTCCAGAAAACCGGCGCCATCATATAACCCAATCAGATTCAATACTAAAACCTACCTACCGCGATTCGATCACTCGCGTCTTCCCGTGCTTCAGGCAGTTTGTTTGTTTATACCTCAAGTTCTGACTAGCTCCTGGTAATTTTTTCCTCGCTACGGTTGGCTGTTGTGATTGTTTTCGTTTTTGTTTATGGACACACAATCGAAAAGCACTCTAATTGCTTGAACTTGCATCACCTTCCTAGGCGATCAGATTCAACTCAAACCAATCCAATTGTAGTCAGTTGCATAGCAACTGCGCCAGTGTCATGTAATTCGTTGTTACTTTTTTCTTGATTCATTAATTTATTTTTATTAGTTGGACCAATGTAATTGAGTTTTCGTTTCAGTTTACAACACAAATGAAAAGAGCACAATGAATGACTATTTGAACAGCCATAGGATGTGTAAAGTCTGCTTCGTATACTAGCATCTGTATCTAGAAAGGAGGGCAAACCACGCCTGTTGTCACACACATTAATTTTGCCATAAAGAAACAAATAGCAGCAACAAAAACTTTAACTTACCAATTACTTTAGTTCATGTGTGAAAATCGCAAGAAAGTAGAAAGTAAATTTATTTCTAAAAGAATGTTTTCCACTCTTTTGTGATGGGTTTCTGTCTTTCCAAGTGATAAAAGTGGAACAGAGAGCGACGATGAGAGCAGGGGCTGAAATACTTCCATTCCGCCACAGTCATTGTAACCTATAGATAAAAACTGAAGACTGTTTAACCACACCCCCTGTGTAAATTCTCTGTATTGAAATTCAATTTTCTCAAAATCGTTTCCATTGATGAGACTAATCTTCCCACAGTCTGTCATTTAACTGCTTTCATTTATAACATCAATTAACTGGCACTGATACATCCCAAGGCTCTGACCAGAGGCCCCTGTCCCAGTCCCCTCGTTTGCTCCTCGTCTTTCCCAGTGTAGCACTGTCCTGCCAAGTTGTCTATCATTTACAGGGCAATATCGATTGAAGAGAAAGAAATAGGTGAACCAATGGTGTACCAGTCTCACTGAGTTACTCGACAAGAACAGGATCAATCATGGAATTCCACGGCACAACAGTCTGAAATGCAACGTTCAAAATAAGAACATAGAGAGTAATTACATCATCAAGTATGGCAACTTCTCTTAGACAAGAAGAGAGTCCATCGCAGATTACCTCGATTTTTTTTCAGTTTCTCTCGAAAGTTCAATTGTACTTTCGTTAACTCTGCATACACTCGATTGCAAAACGGTGTGACCCAACGGCTGTATGGGAAATGTTCGTACAGTTACATGATCAGTAATTCACTTTTCTCATTTTTCATGAATTTCTTCAAACAATATCACCCCTACATCAAACGATAAGTTCACGAGAATAAAATAAATAAAAACCAACTAAAGAAGCTCTTGACTGTTAGATAAAGTCTCCTTGTCATCGCCTTAGGTAATGTATGGAGAATATGGTGTTTGGTTTTGAGAGAATATGGAGAATATGGCCCGATACTGATGCTAGGGTGCAGAGAGTTCAAAAACAGAATAATAGATATACAAACAGGACTCTCACCTCAGTTTCTTCCTCTTCATCGTTTCCGTTTTCTTCATTTTCATCGTAAACCAAATCAAATTTTCCGGTCACGTTTCCGTCGCCTACAAAAATTTGAAACAAGAATAGCTTTTAATCGGGTAATCTGTTCATTCAATTATTTCCCTGTATCTAGCTAAAATGCGCCTTATTTATAAAGGACGAGCTTCCAGGCAACCATATGAAATACAAAGTAAACGACGCAGTCGCCCCGAGAAGCCGTTCGCTGTTAAGGAGGTGATGCCTTTCTTCTCCTTTGTTTGTTGAACGTTATTATTAAGCGTGCGTTCCGCGCCTAGTCCCGGCTGCATGTTTTCCCGCGCTTGTCGCCAAATCGACCTATGCTGTATCAGGTCAGCGAATGTTTGATTGATTTGAATGTTTCAAAAATACTGAATTAAGATTGGTGATGAATTAAAATAGTAATTTCGAGCTGAAAGCTGCACAGCCAAGTCGTCAAAATTCAAAATGAGCCCTTTAACATTAATTTTAGTGTGATTAACGCTATCCAACACCAAACTGATCATCTCAGCCAATCAGGGCAAAGGAATAAAGGGGAAAAATTTATAAAGAAAATGTGGTGCTACGTCGATGGGAGAGTATAACACTGTTATTCAGCATTATCAGCTGAATTAATTAATAACGTAAATTAGCCACCGTAAAGAGTTTCAAAGCTTAACTTTCGAGCGTTAGCCCTGCGTCAGAGCGAAGGACGAAGGGCTAACGCTCGAAAAGTCAGCTTTTAAACTCTTTTCGGTAGCCAATTTACGTTATCAATACAGTTGATGTCCCATCAGGACAAAGGTCGACATTACACAAGAGCTCACAAGAAACAGCCTCAAGTCACAAGACTTTTTAGCTTTGCATCTGTTTGGTCAAAAGGATAACACTAGTTCTCTTAACCAATCACTGACCATGAGAAGCAAAACGGAAGTAACATGGGATAACTCGTGATATTGAATCCAAAGTTAATCTAATAAAACGATTAACCCGGAGCATACCTAACGACTTCTTTAGCGACTCCTTTGAGAGTTCTATCTTAACAGTTCCACTGCTTGGATCAAAAGCAAGAACAGTACCTTCCTGCAAAGCATTACAAAAACACGCATATGTTAGGAGACAACTGCTTTACGTGAATTGGATACGCAAACACAGAAATGTTCCTCTTTGAGACAAAACGAAAACCATCCGGCAAATCTCAACGAACAGTTGTAGGGGGTCAAAGCTCTCACATATGATAGGTGCCCAAAGTAAGTTAATACACTAAGCGCGCCAAGCGTAGGGAAACAGATAACCTGTGTTTGACAAGCGCGGGAAAACGGTCTTTGTTTCCCCAAGAGTTTCCATCACCAGGCAGTTTTCGAAGACGACAAAACAAAAAAATAAAATTGAGTCGAAACAAGCACCTTGTAATCTGAGATTTCAGGGGTATAGGAGGCGGACAGTTCAAGTATCTGTTGAACAAGAAAGGAAAGAAAATTACCGCGCAAAAATAAATGGACAACACTGCTCTAAACATGACTGCTTAAAATCATGTCACGGACGAAGGATATGGTCACACATTGTAGCCTAACCCTTTAACTCCTAAAAGCGACTGGCTTCCAGTTTCTCCCTACGGATCACCCTTACATCAAAAATAAAGGTCATGAGAATAAAGGAAATGATCACTGATTTAAGACGCTCCTGATTGTCAAACAAATTCTCCTTATCATTGCCATAAGAAATGAAAAAGGGTCAGTGTGGAGAATGTGAATACTAATGTTAAGTTGTAAAGGGTCAATAAATGAATAGAGGGTCAGTGCGTTTAGTATGACAAGGCCACAACTAAAACTTGTGCATAGCAGGGTCCAAAAAACTAACAATATTCTGTAGTACAAAAAACCTAACGGGTTTCCTGACCAGTCCACTCTACAAACTACGACTTTTAACTGGCTGGTTGGATGAAATACCAAGACATAAATTAATATCGAGATCCTTCGGAAGGCACTCTAACACTCTGCTAGCATCGGATCGGATCAGGAAGTATCGGGAAGAAGCCTGGCTCACACTACAAGACTCTTTTACGAAGGCGACAAAAGCCACGAAGACGTGAAAACTAAGCTAAGCAAAAAACGAAAACCACGAACAAAGACAATAACGTAATAACATGTCATTCCAGCGCCTACAAAATTTGTTGTTATTGTTGTCGCATGACGTATGCGCCCTGGTGTCACTCTTTGTCGATAACTCCAAACGAAACGGATAATCTTGTTCACATATCATTAATCATTGTGTTTGTTCTCCTAAGGAGCTACACTTAGTCTTTTCAACACTGGCTTCTCGGAGTATCTAAAATCAAGAGGCATGGGATCGAATTTTCGCGATTTCCACGAGCGTCTACGTCATTAGGAGCTATTATGACGTCAATCATTTTCCCCACTAGTTTTCGCGGAAAGAGCAAGTTTGTAATTTTCGTGAGAGAGGATATTTTTTGTTACAGATCGGAGATAAAGTGGGTGACTACGTTAATGGTGCTTTCACTCGCATTTGTCCTGTCAAATGCTCTACATGGTGCTAAAATGGAAGGTAACTTTTCAATTGTATGTCAGTGTGCTCAAAATTGAAAACGGATTTCAGAATGTCAAACGTTGCGCCATTCCCCCTCTAAAGTCAAACAGATTTGAAAAATCTGGAAAGAAAAGTGTGCATAAAAGGGATTGTACAATGGCTAAAATATTAAAAAAGCACATAGTCTCATGAGAGAAATTGGCCACTGATATGAAGACTTTCCAAGTTTCCCGTTGTTACGACAGTCCTCATAAACACGAGCCGCGTGCGTATCATTCTTAGCACGATCCCTTTAAATCTTGCAAATTTACCAACCTTAATTAATCGTTACTTTTTATCAAAGGCTAATGTTGTTAACTAACCATCTCCTTTAAAAAGTAATCCAAGATTGTATTGGTTTTGCTTTACTGCGCTCTGCGATTGGACCAGAAAAGTCGCACGATTCTCTCAACCAATCAGATGCAAAACTAAAGCCAATCACGACTTGGTCACCCGCGTTTTCCCGCCAATTTTTTTTTTCAATTTCAGTTCTTATTGACTCTTAGAAGGTGTCCCCTGTTTGCTGGATAATGTATGGATAAAATAGGAAGAAGTTACATGTTAATCACTACTTGGAGTTAAAGGGTTAACTCACAAAGGACAAGGAATTTTCACAAACATCACTCAGGACTTGGCAGTGTAGGATGCATTATCCACTACTTTCTTTAAGATTTCTTCAGAATCTTAATCTTTCCTTTCACTTTGTTATTAAAAAAATAAAAATAAAAACAACATGATTTGCACTTTACCACGAAAATGTACATTTAAAAAAGTATTGTTACCATTATTACTGTCATCACTATTATTATCAATATTGTGATTTTCTTTAACAAGATAAAAAAGTTGTGTTCAGATTTTAAGGAATTTACCAACCAATGTAAACCATAATAGTTTTCGGCCTATAAAACAAGCAAAAAACTATTATGCTAACATTAATAAGGCTCCCATCAGCATAAATGTGATGTATAAACTCTTTTGGATTTTCTCATTTGTTCATGAAAAAATGTAAAATGGTTTCCGTGTTTACATAGCCATAGCCTAGCCTTCTTATTCTATTACTGTACCCAAAATAAACTTAAAGAAACTGAGTTACTGCTAAATAAATGGCAAGGAGAACTCCACAAGAAGATTCAGTATGAAAACCGTGTTTACTATTTGAATTATTTTATAATTTTCTATGATAACTGATAAAGTGACACACAGTGACATACAGCACTCATCTCTAATAGCTTTCTACCTATGTACAAATAAACAAACAAATAAAATATAAATATTGTATATAAATGTTTTCATGTACATAACCAACCTTGTAAGCTATTTTATCTCTACTTCTGGGAGGGCCATGAAGTGGAGTGCAGAGACTGTAATCTTGCATTGTTGTCTCCTAAACAAAATAAAAAGGACTGTAAATTGTTATAAGAGGCTTTCCTTCAGAAAAATCTTAAATTGAAGGATGTTTTAATGTGTGGGCTATTCTGCTTTGTGCAGTGCTTAAACCCATTGACTTCCGATGCGCCCTCATGCGCCCAGAAATAAAACCCCTCTGAAATTCCAATGCGCCCTCATGCGCCCTGTCAGAAATGGCTTGTTTTGATTGGCTGTAGCTTAGAAACAAAACTCCCCTGGGTATTGAAAAGCAGTGAAACGTGACATGCAAATAATAAGCTTTCGTTTGAGACCAAACTCACTATTCCACGTTAACCGTGCGATTTTTGACAAATTTTTCAAAAATATGTCGTGGTCTAAGACATGGCTTCTGGAAGAATTGATGAAAGTTAATTTTCATCCGATGAAGAGCAAGAAGTCTTCGCTGGTTTTATCATCGAAGAAATTGAAAAAAGCGACAAGCTCGTCAAGCACCGCATGAACAAAACTTACTTCGCAATGTGGATGACGAGATGGAAGACTTTTTCGACCTACGGTCGCAAGAAAGGGGAAGCGATTCCGATGTTGAGCTATACGCTAGTGAGGAGGAAGAAGGAAGCGACGAAAGTAGTGATGAAGAATCTGCCGCAGAAGAAAGCCGACCAAATGCTCTTCAATGGTCTAGCTAATTGCGACAAATTAATGTTGAGGAATTCTCCATTCGTCGTGGCCCGATCAGAGATCTCGGAGAAAATGCAACTGCCAAAGATTTCTTCAATGTATTTATCGACGATGCTTACATTGACGAAATCGTCCGATACACCGTTGCGTACGCTCGTTCGAAAGGGATCGATCGTTCACATCTACTCAAGCGGAAATTTCAGCGTATCTCGGGCTAAACATTCTCATTGGAATCCATGAACTTCCTCAGCTGGCAATGTACTGGGATTCTGACGAGTTTGTTGGAGTTGATTGCTTAAAAAAAAACGATCCCAGAGCACCGCTTCATGACTCTGGGGAAATATTTACATCTTGCTGACCCGACCGCAGAAGACCAAAACGATCTCCTCTGCAAAGTTTGCCCCCTTGTAACTCGCTTGGAGCAAAAGTTTGCCTAAGCGAAGAACATATATGCATTGTTCAAAGTGAAACTTTTCATTTAGGCGTAAAAATTGGTTTGTTCTTGCTCATGACTCGCAAAAAGTAATTTTATAGCTGCGCCTTGTGACGTGTCGCGATGTCGCTATGGCGGGCAAATTCAAAATTGACCCGCGTTAGAAAGTTTAGGATTCCTTTTGTTAAGGAGAAATTTGCGATCCGTCTTTTGGTGTTGTATTTGAGGGAAAGCTTTTTACATGATTCTGATGGAATAAGAGTGCAAAAGAGAGTCATCATACTGATAAATACTTTCAAAGCTGAAGGCAACCTTGCTAATGACTCGCTGTACATCATGAAGTTGAATCCGTTCTCTAGCTTTAGAATTTTTTTTGAGAGAGCCTGATGCTCAAGTTGAAAATAAAATTTGACAGGGGGAAAGTATATTATTTAATATGCAACTTTGTGCAGTTTCCCTTCAGTAGAGTGAAATGAAGACATTAAAATCTTAAATTATTTTGGCAGTGGTCTGTGTGTTCACTGTAGCAGCCATTTTCTCTGGAATTTCAGGGGGTGGTCTGAGCTCTAAGGTGTGGGGCTCAATGGGTTAAGTGAACTGTCACACTGCATAATTGAACCATCAACTTCTTTATAATATTATGTATTTAGTAAGAGAAATTTGGAAAAAGTACAAAAGGTTCTTCTCTAAGGAGCTGGGAGTCATGATGTAAAAAAAAAGTGTACATTTATTCCCTCAGGAAAGGATTATTTTACATCACATGTTACCCTTGCCCCAAACATTTCATCAGGCCCCTGTATCGTAGTGTGCAGCCTTGACTCTGGTCTTATAACAGGAATAACAGTGATTACAAAGCAAGCTTGAAACAGCAGAGAGTGCCACAAACCACAATGAACAGAGAATGCCACAAACCGCAACGAAAAGAAAAGGAGAGAGAAGTTTTATTGTTAAGTGTAAAATCTTCATATTTTGGAAAGTGCATTTGTAAATCTACCATTATATTTCTTTCCCCATACTATTCCTTTTCAATTAAAGTTTTCAACTTCTCAACCATTCCTTGTGTAACTTAACATGGTGTCATAATGTGACACTTTCATGAAATTATGAATCTTTTGCTTTTTCTCGAGATGTGAGTTTGGGATGCTTTTCAACTGGTACAGAAGGCAAAAACAAATAATATTAGCCCATTGTTTTAAAAACGACTGCAGAGTGTATCCTGTTTATGGGAATTACCTTAAGCTCACTGACAGCTGCTTCTGGGGTCTCTGGTGGCTGATTTTGTGTACATGGTGGAAAATATGGGGTTAAACCTGCATTGGTTAATAAGTGCTCTGAGTTGCCATTAGTCAAACCAGTGTTTTCCTGTTGTTTGTCAATACTTTCTTCTTCAGACTCCTCTGAATCAAATCTGATGTGGCTGGTTTCTTGACTGGATTCTATTAGAGAGTGAGGAAGGTGAAAAGTCTTTGTGAGTTCCACAAAAATAACATGGACACTGAGAGAACCCCAGTTAATAACTATATTCACAGGGTGTCTGCAAGTGTTACAGAGTACATGAACAAGAAAAATTTCAGCAATGTTCCAATTTCTTTACTCTTCATCCCTTTCACTCCCAAGATCTCTTTAGTAACTCTCCTTTCTGTCTGCGATACAATTATGATGTTAGTTTAAAAAATTTGGCAATGGATCCACTAATAGTGCCCCAATTGATGTTTTCCCTATTCTCATCAATAACATACTTAAAAAATTAAGCATTCATGATTGGCTGAAATTAGTGTGTTTTTCATGTAACAAGAGTACAAAGTTGTAAGATGAGTGCAGATTATAAATAGTGTGCTATAAAAATTTTGCCTGTCTTGACTTTCTGTGATACTTTTATCTTGTAAATAATGAGATGATTTCTCATGTAATTTGATGCAAATAAGCACTTGTAAATTTTTCAAGACCACAAGTTGCTTTTGCTCATGCTTATTTATGCCAAATTTCACTTGAAATCATGTTATTACCTATACCAATTGCCTGCTTGATATTACATTAGCCTTACAGGGATAAACTCTGTTGCACTTGTCAAATATCACATGTCAATTAGCAATATCACAGGGAATTGGAAATTTTATAAAGCCCAAGAGGTGTTCCCTTTTGCCCTCAAAATGACATTTTACTTGGCTGAGTGAAATCAAGATCATTCCTTACTCAGTGATAATGCATCCAGCCCTTCTCTAGACATAAAATTTTAACAATCATTGCATCAGAAAGTCTTCTTTAACTCTTTAACTCCCAGGAGTGATTAACATGTAACTTCTCCCTATAGTATGCATACATTATACAGCAAACAGGTTGTAAGAATACTCAAACTCATCAGGAACAATTTATTACCTTGATTGAACACCAAAATTCTCATTTACAAGGAAATGTGTAGTAGCTAGAGGGTAGAACTGAAAATCAGATCTACAGAGTTAAGGGGTTAAGATCTCACGTTACTTTTTCAAGAAAAGTCTAGGTACATGTAGACTTTTAGGTTTAGGTACATGTATACAATTTATATATACAGCTTGCTTGTAATGGTACACAAACAGTGAATTTCTATTATCAGAGCTTGCTTCTTATAGGAATTTGTATTAATAGGAGTTTTTTAAAATGAAATCTGTCAAGTGTATCCATTACAAGAGCTTTGACTGTAATAACAATGACTATACCTGGCTTTTTGCTATGTCTTTCATTTGGACTTGATAGAGGCCATACTTGTCCAGTAGTGTTCATTTGCTTGGTATTACAACAAGTGGCAGATTGCTTGTCAGATGTCTCAATTTTTTGTCTTGTTAGTGTCTGACTATATGCAGAATTAGGTGACTGGAATGATGTTCTGGATGACAATGCAGGGTTTTCTAAGGATGAAAAAGTGTTCTTGCTGGTGCTCTCAGTTCTTGAATTCACCTTCGCACTTCCATGAGAAAAAACAGAAGAGTTCTCTGACTTTTCCACACCCCTGGAAGATTCTGATGGTGATGAAAAAGATCTGTCATTTCTTGTTCCCTCACTGACATCCCACAAAGTCAAAGATGATTTAGGAATAGAGTTACATGTATTCTTTCCTTGTTTTTCATTTGTTTCTTTTGACATCATTCTATGAGCATCTTTTTTTGACTCATCAGAATCAACCTTCCTTTGGGTGATGCTTGACAGAGATGTACTCACTTTTACCTGAGATGGTAATCTTGTGGGTCTGGATTCGTCTGCTGAGCTGGAGCTATTAGAGGTAGTACTGTCACTATCAATGGCATTTCTATCACCCCCAAGTGTTACTTCTCCACTATGCTTGCCTTTTTTTGAATCTGTTTTCAAAAGCAATGAAGCAGCTTTCCTTTTATGAATATTGCCTTGCAGAGATACCTTTATTCCATTAGTTTGCTTCTGCTGGATTGCAGATTTTCCTTTCAAAGGTTTATTCAATTTTTTCATTTGGGAGCTTGTTGTAGATGAAAAAGCTTTAGTAGAACTCAGCTTCTCCTGTGATAACAAAGCACCAACATCACTCCCCACAACTGAAGACAATTTTGATTTGTGTCTTCTTTTAGCTTCCTTTTTTGGCTTTGGATCTTTTCTTGCCACTTCTTTAGTATCTTGTGAGGATACCTTGTCTCTCTTGGCCTTCTTACTCTCCATAGGCATCTCATTGTCATTTTGTACTCTTTTCTTTGGCAAGTTATTCCCTTTTATCTTTCTATCACTGACAACCTGTTTGTTCCTGTCCACTTGTTTCTTTTTCGGTTTATCCCTGAAAGATTACATAAAGTATCGGCTAAGGCTGATTTTTATGAGTCATACAATCTCACACAGATGGGGATTTCACCATTTCCTGACAATCCCAGATTTTGTCACTTTATAAAGACATGAACTGTAAACATCCTGATCATCAGGGATGGAAGGGGAATAAATTCATATTACATCTATTTTCTTGATGTTTCCCAATGACGTTTTTCCAATGGTCAGCCATCTAAATGATACATGGTTGTTTTGAGTTGGCAATAGTTTTTAGCTCTTACCAGTCCTCAATTGCTTGGCTTCAGTCCAAGGAAATATAATATTGAGAATTTAAATGTGTAACAATGACACCTAAATATCATCAAACATCACAAAAGTCTAGGAGAGAAGGAAACAATGAAATCCTTGATCTTTGGGGGTTTAACATTGCATTAAAACCAGTTTTAAAGTAGAACATGGAGCAAACCACTGTATGTTCAGTTCATCTCCTTACACAAGTCATGACCTCTAGTTAGGTAAGGTATATTGTTGCAAGAACTGATATTCTTCCTTTCAGAGCTGACACAAAGGAAAAAGAAATAATGGGAACCTAATTAAGAGCTCAGCCATTTGAAACTTTTCAAATTTACTTTTCATTGAATTCTGTAAAATAAGTCAGCTGGCTGGTCAGTTGATAACACACAGAGTAGTTGTTCAGTCTCCTTAGCCAAGGGCTTATGTAAAGAAGCACTAAAAACGACATATTTTGGTACATTTTGCTGAAGGAATGTTTTTGTTAATTTTAATAAAAAGAAGAGAGGTTTAACAGCACTGATGATACCTTGCATTTGGTAAGTTGCTCTTCTTTCTGTTCCTTTCCCCTTTGTTTTCTACTGCTATAAACAAGTGTCTGCATGAGTATTATTGATGCTAAGAAAACAATCTCTAATAAAATGGTTCTATGCCTGTTTTTGATTTACTAGATTCTGCACTATACAGTCAAACCTGAATTAAGCAGTCAATTTTCAAAGTCCCTAAATTTTTACCACTTAAATTACAGTAATTTTTTACCTCTAAGAAGCAGTCACCTCGATTAAGTGGTAGTGATCACCCTGTACTTACTCCTATTGTCCTCTATTGGCGTTGAACAATCTTTTAAGTAGAACCACTCAAACAAAACTAAGAATAATCTTTCAAGTAAATCTTATCCATGTTTGTCACTCAGAAATCAGTAGTATTTTTGAGCATGTTTTTGCCCATGAAGTGGTCATTTATAGCATATAATAGCATTCTATATCATTTTTTTATAATACCCCTTTTCTGTGGAACCTGTATCAAGAAGTCTGTTTTAAGTTTTACACTGCCATTTCCCATGAGTGACTGCTAAATACAGGTTTGACTGTGGTTGTCTGTAAAGAAAATTATGCATTTAGTCTTTTTATAGAGACTAAATGTGAAACAGCCATTCCACTCACCTTGCTCATCTCTTTCCTTTTTATCTATCTGTTTTTCTGTTGTTTGTTGGATCTCAACCCTGTCAAATGTGCAGACCAGAAGACTTTGTAAGTGGGTAAATGAAGCATTATCTTATTCCCGTATACTCAAAATGGCGCTAGCTATGTGATGAGTTGTATGTGAGAGGTGAAAAGCAAGGGATTTACAAGGAAAGGAAAAGGAAAAAACATTAATGAGTTTAAGCTTTCGAGGAGAGGAGACCAAAAGTATGTTAGAGAAGCAAAATCAATTAAAAGTTGACAATCTGCCGTTGTGGACCGACGCACAAGCCTAGTAAACTAAATTAATACCTAACCCACAAGTTAAATAAATTAAACTTAGGGATATAGACACCTTATGTGGTCATTATTTTGAATGATCTCTATCTTCTCTTGTGAAGGAAGAAGGAAATCGTCGAGGAACAATTTCACTGCGTAACAACTCTTAGAAGGTGCCTTGAATCTTTTCCTTATCAAATACTCTAAGTCAGCGACCGTGTTACACGAGGAAGTGTCAACGAGAAACCAGCAGTTCTTGAGCTCAGTACGGGGCAGAGAGTGTTGAAAAGTGAGACGGATTCGAACGAAGGACATTTTCAACTAAATATTAGCAAGCGCACGAGCTCGCACACCGCCATTACTATATGCTCAAACCGCTGACACAATCCAACGGCATTTACAACGAGCCTTGTGATTGGTTTTATCTTCCCCGCGAAAATCCGCGAAAATGAAAAAAACCAATAGGAACTGTCCTTAAAAATCGTTTCCATTCTCACATCGTCCTTTGGTTGAGAGGAGCTTACAGTTATGGGCAGCAACTCTCCAGCTTTTCGAGTTGTGGCTTGTTTACTGAACATCTCTGAAGCGCGAAATAAAGGAATAGTAGAATCAGTTGCTAATGCAGCACTTAACTTTCCCTCCAAATCAAAAAGCTTTAAGTGTTCTTCAACAGTTCTGAACATCTTCTCAGACTACGATTACAACAGATCAGTTATAACCATCGCTGCTCCGGTGGAAAACATAGAAGAGAGCGTGTTCCGTGCTTGCCAGGTGGCCTACAAAGAGATAAACCTGGGAAAACACAAAGGAGGTCATCCCCGGCTTGGATCTGTAGACCTTATCCCTATCCATACCATAACCACAAGTGTGTCTCTTGCAGAATGCGGAGAGATAGCCCTAAACCTTGGGAAACGGATCGTTGGCAATATAAAGGAGACTTCTGTTTTTTTATTCGGTCATGCGGATCAGCCTTTAGTCAGAGGACTGGTTGAGAGGCGGAAAGCTGTTAACTGGTATCAAGGTGCATACGATATGGATTTCAGTAGGGTAGGGTGGGATCTTGGCTCCCCTCCCTCGCAGAGGTATGGTTGTACTGGAGTTGGTGCTATTCCGTACATCACCAATTGCAATGTCACTATAGACTGTCAGGACTTGCAGCTAGGAAAAGAGATTGCCAAGGCTATCCGTGCAACAACTCCTGGAGGTTTGGCTGGTGTGCAATCAATGGCATTTGAACATGAAGGAAGAGTTGAAATTGCCTGTAATGTTGAAGCTTCAAAGGTATGCATTTAAAGGGGGGGGGGGCGCAGGTAAGATCAAGAAAGCTCTAGCTAAGTGTGACAGAAATCAAATTAAACCAAGGTCTATAAAAATTATATAAATTTAACCTTCTTCTCCCTCATTTCTTTGCCTTTGGCTGGCACCTGGTGTTGAACCTATACTCTGATTTAAGTTTGGGACCCCCTGAAAAAATAACTTCATGTATCCCCCCCCCTCTCCTGTTATGCTTTTCTATGGGTGTAGCACTTTGAATGTGTATCAATACTGTAATGGGAGGGGGAGGGGAGGGGAATATTCATTGCTACTTCTCATTCACTGAAGGTTATCCTCCAGCATTTCATCAGCTTCACTGACAGTTTGCTAGCACTCACTTAAACTCCTGGGTGGAGAGAGACACTGTGAGAATCAAGCATCCTGTTTTAGAACACAGAACAACAACCAGACCAGGGCTTGAAGCTCTACCTTCCTTTCTGAAAACACTACACACACCACAAGCTTAACAGGTTACATATATGATCAAGTCCACCATTTACTTGCAGGAACTTTCAAGTGAAGGAAATTTTCAATACACACATCCTGAAGAGATTGAAAATAGAGTGAAAGAAATAGCTGCAAAGAAAAATGTCAAGTTATATGGGACAAAGCTTGTGGGATTTACCCCAGATGAAGCCTACAGAAGAGCAGTTAATGCTCTTTGTGAAGACAATGCCACTGCTTGGAAATGTTCTACTGAATACAGAATGTGAGGTTGATTTGTGAAAACCTTTGTTCTTCACCAGAGTATTTTGAAAGAAAGTGGTACATAGTTGTGGTCTCTTTGTTGTGGCTGAAAAGAGCCTAGAAATAACATTCACATTTGATTAGAGATTAGAAATGAGAATGGAAATATGATATTGAGGATGGTGATGGTGATTGTGTAAATGGAATTCCTGTCAACTCTCACACACTGGGCAGGATTCTTACACCTGCAGGTTGAAAACTCCCATCTCATCGCCTGAACATCTTCAAAAATATCAGGAACATCTTTGGAAATTTCTTGATTATTTTAGATATGATAAAATCCCCTATAAAATGCTGTCAGTCTAAATTGAAGATAAAAATCTCAAACAGCATTGATTGCTTGATGGAGAAAGTAACAGAAGAAAGTGATGGCTATACTATTGTCATCTGCCCAGTGGATAAGCTAATTATTAAAAAAAATTTTGACACAGAGCAATGTTCTCATCACTGTAAAATACGTACTTTAAAAACCATGTTGCCGTATGAGCAAGTAGAGAACATGACTGGTTATTAGATAAAACCACGAAGAGTAACTTGCTGTTTACTTTTGTAGCACTGCATTTGTATGTCTTCTATAATTGCAGTTTTAGTGTGCAGTGAAGGCATCTAATAATAGAAAGAATGAGCATTAATTACAAACTTACCACTGTTTATCTGGCCAGCCTGTGTGATTTAGACCCCCTCCCCCCCTCCTTCCTTTTGACCAATGCTCAGCCATCAAAACGTTTTTTATGTCTCCCTAGCCTTCAGCTGCTGTGAAAACCAAAGGTGGCAGATATAATAATTACCAGGAAAATACTGAGCACTTGCTTAATTCCCAAGATTACATCTGCTCTGCAGGCTATAGCAGTTGTGTCCTCACACCTTCTGACTAGGAGAATGTATTCTATCTGACACTGACAACAGGGGGCAAACTGATATATTTTGTCTCATTTGACCAATAAAAAGAGGGAAAGGATTATACTGTGGACCCCCAGTTACTTTGAGAAGTTGACAACTTTATTGATGTCTCCATAAGGCTTTAAGGTCAAATTTGCATTTTCCCTACCTCCTTAAGCATCAAATGTTACTCGAAATAACCGCTTACAGATTTTCTTTGTCTGATCGCAATCATGTTTGTTTACCGAGCTCAAGTCAATTAGGCTGGAATGCGCTACAACGGAGGAAGTCTGGGAACTGAAAGGAAATCAAGATGGCCGCCAAGCCGAACTGTTTAATAGTTTGCAGTTCTGCAACTCAAGGTTCGAAAGAAATTTTGCGTTATTCAACTTAAATACATAAAAAGTAGATAGATAAATTACCCGAGATGCTGAGGGTGTTTTTGCAGCATGGTTATACGGAATTATAAAACATGCGCAGGTTTTTCACAACAAAGTACTACCAAATACCATTGCTTTTCTTCTCGGCTTAAAAGTGAACTGAAAATTTTCATTTCACGTTCAACAGGCGTGTCAGCTCAATCCTTTATTCATGCATTTACTTTGACGCACTCAGTATTCAATGTCCAGATCGCAACACCACAAGTAAGTAATATGTGTGGTGCATGTGCCACTTGTCAGTTGTAATTTATTTTTACAAATTCTCTCTATTTTAATGTTTTTGTTGTTGCTGTTGTTTGGAATTTGAAAATTTTCTTTCCAATGCGTGTTACGTATACAAAGCAAGCTAACTAACAGACTAAACATCCACCAGATTCACTGCTGATTGGCTAATTGAGTGGCTGATCAACTCACGTGTAATATTTGTCTGTCGATTTGTCTGCAGCTCTTTCTATATAATTTTGTTTTATCAACTGATTTGATAATGCAAATTGGCCACTGTTATGAGTTTTTAAAGCTGATGTTTCGAGTGTTAGCCCTTTGTCAGAGCCAATAAAGGAATTGTGGGTTGTATGTGTGTTCATATGCAGAAAATGGAACAACACATTTTACGTAAAACTAGACTAGTATACTATCTCAGTGTTTTCCATTTTAGGCAGTTAAACTGGTAAATTCTACCCCTTATAGTACATCATTTTACCACCTAAAATTCAGTTGGTGAAAGGATTGATCTACCAGTTTGAAAATTTATTTTCCCTGTTATGCTTAAAATAAGAGAGAGCATTGCTAGGTTTGACTCTTTAGTATATCGAAAAGGGTTTGGAAAATTGATCTAGGCCAGCAATTCTGACATGTTATTTATGTATGGACTTAAAAAAAAACCATGCAAATTGTAAGCAGGAGTCAGATGTTCAGATTTCCTCTTTTAGGGTCAGCAAATAGATTTTGTGAAATCAGATGATAACAGCAGGAAGTGGTTGAATGAGTTTCGAACCAAACCATTTTCAGTCCCTGGAAAACTTGAAAATGTTGATGGTGAGCATGAATTTTAAACAATAGATTTAAATAAAGGTAACTGTCAACTGTCAAGGTCCATCTGCAAGAATTTTCCTATGCAAGCTATCTCAAGCAGAGGTCAACACTCTGCTGGAGGTGTTTCAGATTATGACACCTTTTGCCCTTCTATTCATGTTCCCCCAAAACATTTTTTTCAGCCCTATATCAAGTTCTTAACTAGTTTCTCTTACTAAACAGCAAAAAACTGAAATTGTAAAAATTTTGATCAAATTTTGTTGATGGTAACCTATGAGTGTGAATGCTGAGCATCCTCTTCATTGTTTTAAAGGAGTCATTGCTTGACTTGCATTTGGTGGCAAAAAGGGTGGAAACAAGCCAGCTCCATCCATTTATTACACTGCTTAAACCAAAACATGTTATCAAAAAGACAAAAGTGACACTTTTTTGTCAAATTGGTGACTAATTTTTAGAAGCCAAATTAAATTTCTACAAACCATAGTAACTAGCCTGGAGTGGTCTTTTTTCATACCATTTTCATTTTCCACTGTTTTGTGTGTATTGAAGATTTAAGACAGCTCACTCGGGAGATTCATTCTACACCAGTACCAACTAAATTCATTTTCTAAGAATAGGTTCTGAGTCTGGACCGTTCTTGAGATCATACATAGTACAGGTTCACCTTTTAACTGTGTGCTATAAATGGAAATTTTTTACTTTTGTTCTTGAATCCTTAGCATCAAGATATGGTGCAGTGCTTATCCCAAGTGCTCCAGGAGCCCTTCATGATCTTGCTCAGGACAGTGAGCTTGCAAAACTTCTCAATACATTTGTCCATGAAAAAAGTGGGTAGACTTGACTATTAATTGATACTTATGCTGCTTACGTTATGAATGCTAGTAAGAAAACTTTAAGAGTCTGAAAAAGTCATTTGGCTCTTTGATGTATTAGTGTAAATTTCAAGTATATTAATTTCAGTTTTTTGTTATATTTTTTTAATAAGTATTAAATAATATTTACTCTGTCTTTGTTACAATCAGAGCCCATCTGTGCCATTGGTCATGGTGTTGCTGGACTCTGCTCAGCAAAGAGAGAGGATGGAAAATCTTGGAGTTTCAAGAGCTTTAGTATGACAGGGGTAAGTACAGGAAGTGTATAGTACTTCCAGTATATAATTATCACCCCTCTAAGTTTACATTTAGGGTGATTCCATACAAGCAGAACTTGACATAGACTTGTGGATCAACTCATGAAACTTTGAACATTGTTGAATCTTTTTTCAGGACAGTACTGAAAAACTGTTAAAAGAAAAGGAAAAAAAAAGAAAAGCCAAAGAGGGGAAGTTAAATTTTTAGTCATTTTATGCTGAAAGGTTATCATAATTAGAAAAGGCTAAATTGATGTACAAAATACAATTTTTGTCTTGTATCCAAACATATATATTTGTCAGGAGCTATCGAGTAAAAATATACCATATACTATTAGATACAAGACAGAACCATCTGTGACAAAAGAAATTTATGTTATTTAGCCATCAGTTTTTGAATCAGCTCGTTCAGCTGATTTTTCGAGTCTACCTATCATTCTGGAAGACTGGATCAAAGATCATGGAGGAACATTCAGTGGTGGGTTATGTATTATTATGAGATTTAACCACGAAGAACATTCTCTCTTTACCTACCTCTGGAAGTGCACTTCTGTTCTGCAAATGCCATCACTGTTTACATTCATTATACTTATTCAGTACAGCTCAGGAACAAAGGAAATAGCAACTCAAACAAGGTTAATTAAAATCATTAATCCTTAACATATCTTTGAGTTAATAGAATAAGAAGGTAAATTTTGAATGCAGGTAGAAAATAATAACAGATGTTTTTCATCTCATCACTGGTGTGGGACTAATATAAAATCTGAGTGCTTGCCCTGTTATCAAACGTAAAACTGAAGGAGGAAGAACATTTACTGTGACTGCCTGTCAAGCCTGGAACAGCTTACCGCTATCTATGTGGAAAATAGCGTCACTTAATTCTTTTAGGAACTCTCTTTGGAAAAAAATTTTTGAAGAACAGCAGCTTTTAAATCATTTATTCTGTGATTTAGTTATACTTTTGTACTTTTAATTAATTTTATCTTTTATCTCTTGTATTTTTATTTGTTATAATCTCATAGTTAGGCCATAGTTTTTAACATCTGAATTGTACATAATTTTAGAGGGCCACTGGTTTGTTAGAATTTTTATACTATTTTAGTGCTACCCTCTTTAAATAAAGTCTTTACTTACTTACTTACTTACTTACTAGTCCTTTTGAGGAAGTGATCTGGATTCCATGTTCTAATGTTCTACAACAGAGCTAACAGGAGCTCTAAGGTTTTTACTAGATTCATACATGAGTGAGTACTAGGAAGGGAATGAGAGAGAAATATGGGAGTGATATTTGCAGTAATAAGCAGTAGTGAAAATAAGACCTGAAAAAAATTCAGGCCCATACAGGATTTAAACCCATGACCTCTATGATACAGGTGCACTGCTCTACCAACTGAGTTAACAAGCCAAGTGGGGGCTAGCCATTATGCTGGTTCCAAATAAACCTGCAAAGTGACACCTTATTTTCACTACTGCTTATTTAATAAGTAGTATCATTACCTCAAAGATCACTTTCATGTTGATTTTTTTTTCGTAGTTCACATGTATGATTTTCATATATTTACAGCTAGAATGGGAAAGATGGTAAATATTTCCATCTCAGGCATGATTTCTTTTTCAGCCAGTGAACCAGATGGGATGCATGTCATCATTGACAGACACCTTATAACTGGACAAAATGACACTTCAACACTTTCAGCTGTTCAGAATCTAATTCTTCTGTGCAATGCAAGGTAAGCAAGGATTCTTCCCCGACAGTATGTTTCATTATTAACTCAAGCTTTGAAGTAACACAAAAAATAACTCAACTTTGAAATAAAAGTGTTAAGAAGGCAGTACCTGAACTAGTATGGCATGTGATCAGTGTGCATGCGCGCAGGCTCAAGGATATTTTCAATTTTTAAGCTCGTAAGCAAGGTGACTCGTACCATTATTAGTTTTTGAGAGCCATATTTTTGAGGACTTTTTATAAATTTTTATTATTAGCCATGTTACTGTGTTGAGGTTGTGTTGGCCGATTAAATGTGGATTTGCTTTCCAAAGGGTTTTCCATTATTGCTCAAGGACAGTAAGTTAATGTAAAAAAATGGTTAATTTTGAATTTAATTTAAAAATGAAATGTTTGACAAAAGTGGAACCCTTCTTTAATCTTAGCTGATTTTAAATGTCCAGGTTCTTACTAATTGAAGGTTTTTTTTTTCTCATTATTTTTTTCAGACAAGGCAAGGCCAAGAGTTGAGGCTGACTGTGATGGACAGCTTAAAAAAATATACAATAACTTAGTCTGCTCAAAAATTGAATGAAAGTTGATATGGTTGACATCACTGTTTCTAGGAAACTTTCTAGTTACAGAAGTTAATAAATGGGTGTCTGGTTGGTAGCTCAATACAATATTGTTTTTCAGAGAATGTTCTTCATTTCTTGGAAATATGTATTTCTTCATAACCCCAGTAACTCTCAGAAGTGATTAACAAGTAACTTCTCCCTATAATATCCATACATTATCCGCCGAGCTGGTGATGAGAATACTTGAACTTATCAGGTAATAGTTGTTATCTTGATCTAACAAAAATTTTTGCAACTACTTTACAAAGAAATGTTTAGCAGCTTGAGGGGAGGATTAAAACTCAGATCTTAAGAGTTAAAGTGGAGATAGAAGTCAAAGAACATTAAGAAAGAAAAAACCTTATATTTTCAAATTTTCTAATTGATCAAATGATATGACTTGTAGATGGATGTCTCAAGACAGTCGGATTATGGAGAAAATGAATTGACTTTTAATTTACAATGGGTTTTTAAGTTTTACAGTAAGAGATACTGTTTTGTGGTGTTCTTCAAATTGTTTTTTTTTTTCTGTTGAAATTTATTTTCAAATTGACCTGACTATCTGCTAAAATTGAAAGGACAAAATGTTTGTGCTATGCAATATGCAATATAAATAGTTTTGTACATTCAACTGTCAGTGAAAATCCAGAGTTTTGCACCCTAACACCAGCATGTTTATTCTCCTTACTGTTCTCTACACATTTCCTTAAGTGCAAGAAAGGAGAATTTGTTTAGTGATCAAGAGCTTCTTTAGTTAGTGATCATTTCCTTTATTCTTGTGATCTTCATCTTTGATTCAGGTGTGATACTGTTGGGAGAAATTAGATGTTAATCACTCTTAGGGGTTAAAGGGTTAATTACCTTCTTAATATTTCTTTGGTCATGTTTCTTTGGTGGTATCATAACTTTGAAGAAGACAGGAGGAGTTGTAGGTTACCAGGCCAAACACCAGTACAACTTATGCCCTGTTCACACCAATTTAAACAAGTTTCATTAAACATGGTTTTTTTAAACATGGTTTTAAACATGTTTGGCTACATGCGCCTGCAGTGTGGGCAGGTAGTTTACTAAAACTAGTTGATTAAAACAAGATTAATCATGTTTAAGCTTTGATGTGAACAGGGTATTACTTCTCAGTATCAAATGACCCAAATAACCTAGAATTTACAAACCTATAGAATACCAGAGTGAAAGGTGGTGTGTGTAGGGCTTAAAAGGGTTGTGGAAGCTAAGGCAGCTCTTTTTCATTTGCCAAGAACATGAATTGAAATTATGGACTTCAACTCAGAATAAAGAAAATGAGATAAAGAGTTGTGCTTCTCAAAGAATTGAGTTTCTTGTTCTGATTTGAAGAAAAAAAGGAAAAGTTTTTACTCTAGAATATTTTCATTGGTGTCTGTTTCAAAAATTAGTGGCCATATGATAAAATGCTTTTTGACAAATGAGTATGGGTAGGCTGGATGGGAAAATATTTGGCTCTCAGTCATGACACAGAGACCTCACTGAACTTGATCTGTATGTCAAACCTTTGAGCCAAATAATTTCCCATTCAGCCCTCCCACTCATTCAATAAGTAGATATTATTGGTAACACTCAAGATTGCAAACTGTTGTTATTTTATTTGTCAAACTCACTCTCACCTAAACACATTGATAGTTCAAACAGTACTCTGGCTAGATTTAAGATATGTTAATTATTAACAAAATTGACAGACATTATTGCATTACATCTTTTAATACTGTTACAACTGATAGTTTTAATCCACAAATTAAATTATTTCTTGCGTACATGTATGGTTTTCATACTAAGAGCATTGTTAAACTTGTCATAACTTGTCATACATCACGACTCCACTCACCCCATGATATTGAAAGAACTTAGTTGTAACTTTACATGGGATTTCAATATCTTTACTAATAAGCTGCTGTTGATGGTGCAATAGACAGCTGTGATGTAAAGCAAAACTCAAACACTAAAGTTTGCTCACAGGATGAACAAACGCCAGTTAGAGGTCTTGAGGCAGTGGTAGACTGCTGGTAACTGGCTTTTCTTGGAAATTCTAACCATACACCTGGCCCCAATTGTGCAAAACATGGACAATGTTATCCACTGGATAAATCTCCATCTGGTGTATAGCACAGTATATTTTGTTAACACTTATCCATTGGATAGTGTTATCCAGCCTTTACACAACTGGACCCAGGAATTACAAAGTTTGGCTACAACACTGCTAAGTTGAATACATGTACTTGAGTATCAAAATGGAATGATTACTAAATGACACCTAGGAACCCAATCAGCTTCATTCTGAAGTCATGTGTTCCACTGAAATGTTCTTTGTGAGCCTGTTTTTCTATTATTTATATTTACACTACAGTTGCATTGTTAAAGATGCACGTGAATTGCTTATTGACCTTCTGTACAAATATTGCAGTTGAAATGCATAATTATTTTCTAACAAAGTTTCCACTTAGTCTATCACTTAACTGTCCAGCTGATTTAACATTGAAAAACCATATTCCATAGTTGGAACAATGATTCATGCCTGTACAAAAATTTTGTGCCATCAAATCTAAAAGACCACGACATATGTAAAGATTTGGGTTTTAAACTTGGTTTACCCTAATGTACATGGAAGTGGCTGATGTTTTTATTACCTTGAATTATTATATAACTATACTTACTGCCAATCTAGTTTTAATTAATGACTATTTTTCATTTAATTATTTTACCCCAATTGAATATGAAACATACTGTAATTTAAACCATGAAAACAGTACTTTGGAAATGGTCAAATTCGAACTAACAAAAATAGCTTCTAGTATGTTTTCTTTTATTAGCTCTTAAGCACGGCATCAAATATTTATGAAATCTTGTGTCAGTTAACCACTAGACAATATCAAAAGATAGCTATTGATATTCATAAAAGATTACAACCTCTCCAGCCTTTTATGAAGGTTACAATATTTATAACCACAGATAAGAATTGTAATGAAAAGCAGCCCAAAGGCAAATCATCTACCACAACATTTTGGTTAAGAGCCCTCTGCTGACACAACATTTTGAGGGATTGAGGTTGGGGGGGGGGGGGGGGGGAAAGACTTATTGCATATCTCTTAAGGAGAGGGCAGGGTCTAAAAAAATAAATATAACAGCATTCACAAATGAGGCATATTAGCATCTATTTAATGACTAACAGAAGAATAATTGTACTACTGTCTACACTCCAGCAGACCTGAGGAGTGAAGGGGGAGAGATTTAACCAGGATTTTCTGATATGTTCTGAGTAATCAGTGTACAAAGTCATACCACAAAGGGAGAGAGAGCATGGTACTACATATTTAAAGATGTTCAACTGAAAAAACCAGCAAAAAACTGTAGACTTCACCAGTAGTAAACCACAAGCAATATAAGTCATACATTATCCACCAAATTTTCCAGATTTAAAAGAGAAAGAACATTACTATCAGAGATAGCACTTGAGGAATTTTAAAATTTTCAAGCTGCAATTTTCACAACATTAACGTTAATGAGGCCAAACTGCAGTCAACAATGCACTTATGAACTGCAACCAGCATTTGTGTTAGTTGACTGTCACATGAATGTGTAAGAAATATGTAAATTAATGACAATTACAGATGTAATCTGCAAGAATGAAGAATTACATTTTCTTTCCTGGCATCTAAATGAACTCTTGTGATTCTCATTACGCCCTCATGTCTTGTGCAAACTTACGAAGTAAAAAATCTGCTGACAAATGTTCTTCAAAAGTATCATCTTCAGATTTACACCTAGATTGATAAAAAAGATCATGTATGCAGGAAAATATGTTTTACAAGATGCTGTTCATAGCAGTGGAACCTTAACACCTCGTTGAGTGAGTCCTTCGAATCTCTTGAATGTGTAGTTTAGGAAAACCCAGTCTTTACTACCTGCCGCATCTGACTTTGTGTCTCTGAACCAGTCTGAAAAGGAATAAAGCATTTTGCATTTCATTTCCTGTGTCAAACTGATAGAGGTTTTAGTTGCATACAGAGTACATAGTCCTACATGTAAATTGTGTGAACCCAAAGTAGGCTGCCAAATGCACAATTAACACTACAAAGACCAGTTTAGTCTAAATTCCTTGCTTATTACTGAATGGATGTAAATCTCCATATCTAAAATTGCCTGATTTTCCCACAAATTATTAATCAAACTGTTCCATTCCCTTAGGACTTTCTGCTTATTAACTCTTTTTCAAGTACCTTACCTCCACCAACTGGAAACCAATGAAATGACCAGTACGCAATGCAAGTACAGGCATAAATGGGGTAAGTTCAGCCCATCATATGTATTAAACAAGCATGGTGACCTATCCTTTTTGTTGTATTTTTTGAAACCAACATTGGTAAATGGTAGGGAACATTTAAGGAAAGTTTGTTTAAAAAAAACCGTTTGATAACTTTTTTTCCCTGAGGAACACCTTAACCCTTCAACTCCCAGATCAAATTTGTAATTCTCCTTAATGTCAATCATAAAATTCTTATGATGTTAGTTCAAAGAATTTAGTATTATTATTTTTTTAAATTAATGTAACTACTGTAGATTCAAAAATCAAAACATTTCAGTACTTGAATCCAGTTCTGATTCCGGGAATTCATCAAAATTAGATGTGTCATCAATGGATTTCACATGTATTGGAATGGCCGCAGGTCTATCCCTGTAGATAGGAAAATTCATTCTATTATCAATCAACTCATAATCAATTTTAATGGGTAGTCAGTATAGATAAAATGGTATAATAGAGCTAGCACTTAGGTGCTGTAGACATAAACAGCCAGTATCTTGCAATCTTCTAACATAGCAGTAATTAGTAGTTACGCCCTTATCTCCTCCTGGAGCATAAGCCAACAATGATCTCCCTCCTTCACCTCCTCCTGTCCTTGGGTAGTCTTTTGAGTGTGGTCCAGGTGCAGCCCCAATTCTTTGTCTCAGCCTAAACATCACCCACAAGTGTTTTTTGGGCATTCCCTTTTCTGTTTGCCGAGGGGAATCCATTTCAAGGCTTTCCTTGTAACATAGTCAGTATGTTCCCTCAAGGTGTGGTCAATCCATTACCTCTTCCTCTAATTGATTTGTATTTGAATTAATGTATTTTTATGTTGCAGTTGAAGATCCTGAGCTTTGTTCTGTTCCTCTACTACCACAGGTTCATTATAAATTACATGATGTTGGGGTTCAAATTTTCTTCATGTTTTAAGATTTATAACACATTTCCTATTTTTGACCTGAATCACTATAAAATGAAAATTGAACGAAATTTGAACATTTTAAACCAAGAAAATTTAAACATCAATTTACACATACTAGTGATAAAAATTTCAATATTTTAAAATGAAGGATGAGTATTTTTGGTCTTTTCAGCAATCCATGTGATTGTTAAAATCTCAGAGAAATTGAAATGAAATACATCATTGTACAAAAATGAAATAAGTTACCTGATATTTTGCCAATCTACATCACAAAAAAATGGGTGAGCTTTTATTTCATCTATGTTACTGAGCCTTTTATCTGGATCACAGCACCATCTGAAAAGGCAAGCATTCAAAGAGAATTTGTAGAATGGTTTAGAATAGTTTAAATACAAAAAATTATGGACAGCAACACAACCGAAATCATAATCTAAATTTAAGTGATATTCTCATTCAATAAAAAATAACAACTCATTGGCCTCAGACAATTATCATTGGCACAACTATTCTTTTCCAATTTACCAAAAAAAGCAAATGATATCTGTCATATCAAATAAATAACTCTCACAGAGTTGTTACAAAGCACAAATTTACCTGATAAAAAAGCTGGCTGGATCTCTGGCTGACAATTATTCAGTAAAGCCAACAGGCTTTTCTACAGTTACAAACTTACAATAGGTTGATATCAAACAATATCTTGGAGCCTCCTCACTTGAATTGAATTTAGACTCAAAAGAAATGGATACTAATTGGAGTGGCCAAATGGTAAGAACAAAAGTATCCCAAGGAGCACTTAAAACTCCACATAACTACAATTTAACTGACTTAAGCTCAAGAAAATGCAAGTGGCTGAGTAATAATTGAATTTATCCCTTTCACTCCCAAGAGTGACAAAATAGTGATTTCTCCTTACAGTACAAGAAAGGTGGTGAGGAAAGAGAAAATATTGACTGGGGGAATATTGTTCAAATTTCAATACAAAAATTATTACAGTGAAAATGATGAGCAATGTTCAGTAGACAGTACAGAGAATTGATACTTTGACCTAGAGAATGAAAAGGTCTTTTTCCAATTGGCTGAGAAATTTTTGAGGAGGTGAGCGTGGCCTAGTGGTTAGGGCGCTGCACTTGTAAGCCGGAGGTCCCGGGTTCAAGTCCTCCTCCCTGCCACTGGACGGATTTGTCTTCGGTGGCCCCGAATTAAACTCTTTGTAAATAGCCAACTGGTCTGCCTCCTACCAGTTGGGGTTTTTAACGAGTTTCTGTTCATTAACGATATTTGTTTCCTTATTTACAGTGTCCCCAATTAGCACAGCAGTGCTAAAATGCACTGACACTTAAATAAAGTTATTATTATTATTATTATTATTATTATTATTATTATTATTATTATTATTATTATTATTATTATTATTAAAGAGCTGCAAGTTTTATAAACCAATCACAGAGCATTGTAAAGCAAAAACAAATGAATTCAGCTCTGGATTACCTTCAACACTGACTTTAAAGTGTTGTAAAAACATCAAAATACATACCTTTCAATTAAACCTCTTGCATTATCTGAAATGGGCATCTCAGGTGGAAAGATCAGCGTTTCTTTCCAGTTCATAACCTTTTTGTATGTTTCTAAAATCACAGAAAATCACAGCTAGAGTGACAACCATGCAGCTATGTCCACTAATCCATGTATCTACTGATTGCAAGTTTCTTATTGTAATAAATGTGGCATTTAGGCTGATGTCAGCTTAACACAGTGTTTTCACCAAAACAGGACCCACTCCAAACAAATTTCATGGTATTCTATTTTACACACCTTATGGGTTATACCCTTGTAAATAAAGGCTGCAAATAAATCAGGTTCATTAAAGCAGGGTGGTACAATACTGTCAGTCTTAAGACATTCAATAAATACCCAAGCACAGAGTTAGGTGAGGTCACAACAACAAGAAAAAAATTTAATGCTCACCTTGTGGACTTTCTGAGCAAAATGGTGGATAGCCTGAAATAACATCATGAAACAAATACAAAAAAAATTAAACATAACAACAACAAAATAAATCAATATTTGTTTTGGTTATGAGGTGTGGTGGTCTGGCTTCCAGTTGTAACGGTACGAAAGAACTCAATGCAAACATAATTTACCAGCCACAAGATCAAAATAACAATTATGATGTCAGAGGAGTGGGGGAAAAGACAAAGGTTGGAAGATAAGGAGTGAGGAATGAAAGATAAGGTTGGAGGGAGAGTGTTGACATGCTGGGTTGGAAATATGAAATATCATAATTTATTTAACACATTCATACTTATTTTATACATAGAGACATGAACGATAGTGCTTCACAGTGGAGGGCAAAAAATGGCGTCCAGTCTTTAAGATGTGTTGGTCAGTAAGAAAAAAAACCCTTAGTATGAATGAAATAAAAACAGCATACCTTGGAAAGTGCTTGAATGATAAATTTATTTACTTATTGCAATGCATCAAAAAACTAACTTGTTTGCTTTGCTCACTTCTTAGTTTTTTTGATGCATCCCAACTCTATTTACATATTAACAAGCTGAGTCATACAAAAACTAAAAATTATTAAAAATTTTCTATATTTCTCTTAACATACCTATTAGCATTTCATACATGATCACTCCTAATGACCACCAGTCACAGCTTTTATTATAACCTGTCTGATGAAACACTTCTGGGGCAATGTAATCTGGAGTTCCCACTGTAGAATATGCCTGTTAATTGAATTTTTTAACATTTTATGAGCTTTCTAAACTTATGATCAATCCATGAATGCACTTGCAGCAAGTAAAACTGATCACTTATCCAAGTTTAACTTGCAAATTGAATTGTTCAAAGTTAGATAAAAATAACAATGTGTTTAATAAAATAATGATGTTTAAAATAGCTGCATTACTATTAAAAATCTGACAATTTTCAAAAGATATCATTGATAGTAAATATTCATTATAAATCAAGACGAAACTAATTTATTATTGCTACTAGTAAAACTTTGAGGTACCTTCTTTATGTCTAATGGCATTTGATTATGTGGTATGATTGTCTGAGAGAGGTTAGTTCCAAAAGGGATTGTGACTGAAATTTACCAACAATTTGAAACCTAAACAGAAGCATTTCACTGATGATATTTCCCAACAGAATTTGGCTCTGGAACCACTTTAACATCTGTGTGATCCACAAGTGAATCACAGGATTCTTCGAGAAGGAAAAAGTCATTTTTACCCCACCTTGAGTGAACAATATTACATTTGACAATGTCAGTGACAGATGATACCATGACAGACATTTTGACAACCTGAGCAGGATTAATAAGCAGTCAACGGACAAATTCTGGTTATGCTTCCCTCTCTGGTTGTCAATAAACTTGTCCCAATCACCAATGACAGCCCTTTTCATGGCTACCCTCACTCAGATGATCAAACTTCACAGTCAGATGTTCAACTTCTTGGTAAAAGCCATTAAACTTCATCGTATAAAAGATTTTGATGGACACCTCAGCTTGAATTTTAAAGCTCATTTATTTATCAATATCATCAACTTGTCAACCTTCTTGTTCTGAGAAAAATTTATTTCAAGTTAAGAACTTACCAGTTGCCTCCTGTTTTTCTTCCATGTTGCTGCTCTGCCTTTTGTATCTAATGGTTCAGCTGATGCTAAAGGAAGGATGTACAGCATGTAACTTCATTTTCAGTTTGGGTTTACCACATTCACTAAGTGTTATGTGTGTGGGAAAACTCATAACTGTAAATTTGAAATGATTTCAGAGAAACACAGGGAGAAGAAAGAAGAAAAGTTGTAGAAGGAAAATTAGATTAACAAATTCAGCATTTTCAGCCCCTCAGTCACATGTTTTTACTACATTGACTTTCAGGCAACAAGTAACATAACATTATGTAATTACTACTAACAGTAACTGTTGAAAATTTCTGAAATCTCCCTGGTTGACCAGAACCATTCATTATGCAATTTCTTTGGGGATAACAACTTCCTTACCCTTTTCTGGATGATTCATAAACTGTGAACTTTTTACTTTTCTTTCAAATAAATCCATTCATATTGCCACACTCTTAAATACCTTAAATGGCACTTTTTACTTACAGAAATCTTTCATATCACTTGGTAAAATTTCTCTGTAAAATTCTGTTCTGTGTGCTTTCTTGAGACCAGTACAAAGACCAAAATCTGCTAATTTGATGTGTCCCTATGAAAATAAAAGTATAATTCAATTTAATTTGTTGCCTCACACTTAGAAAATTAGCTGCCCACATTTCTTCTCTCCTTTGACAAGTTGACAGTCTACCAGAACAGGGTTGTTTAAAGCTGGTTTCAGATCTGAAAGCTTTTAAAGAAAATGCAGTATAGTTCTTTTTGTCTACAATCTGATGTTTGGATTCTTTAGAAGAGGTCATTTGAATGTTCATTTGAAGGAACAAAAAAATTTAAGTCTTAGTTTGAAAAAGTAACTGAAAGATGTACATACTTTGCTATCTAACAGCAAATTGTCAGGTTTAATATCCCTGTAAAGAACAAAATGGTGTTTGTGAAAAAAATATTAAATCAGTTAACTATCATAATAATCAGTGCATTAGTCAGACATCTGCAGATTTAAATAACATCTAATTCAATGAATTCACAATAATTCTACCCTTATAGGTACAAGTATAAAAACCAAGCAACAATAAAAAACACAATTAACAAAGTTTTAATAACAAGTCTAGTGCTCCTAACCTATGAATAAATCCAACTTGGTGAATGGAATTTATAGCAAGAACTGATTCTGCTATGTAGAATCGTGTCTCATCTTCAGTAAAAGTGTCTTTTTTCATGAGCATTGTCATAAGATCACCTACAAGAAAAGTCATCTTAAAGGTGAGAAAAGTATCTAGTTCAAGCACAATCATGTTCTACAGCCCAAGTATGGCTTCTAGAAGGCAGCTGTTTGCCAGTACATGTATATGATTTTCAAACCTCACCAAAGCCAAGGAAAATAAACTTTATCAAAATAATCTATGAGGTCTGAGCAGTGAGAGACCAACTCTCCTGTAGACAAAGGTCATGTGCTTACCACCTGGAAGAAACTCCATCACTAAATACAGATAATGCCCATCCTGGAATGAGTAGAACATCTTCACAACCCAAGGATTTTCTGCCTCAGCAAGAATGTCTCTCTCTGCACGGGCATGAGCAACCTACATTACAACACATGGTGTAAAACAGATCAAGTTTGGAAAGGTATTTTAGAAGAGTTCGGGTGATATCACAGAATTACCAGACGAGTGCTCTTTCTTGACTAACAAAAAACACAAGTGCAGACTTCACATATCTTTTTCTATGAGCAACCTACATTAAAATACACAATACAAACCTTATCAGGCTTGGAAAAGGTATCTATTAACATGAGGATTTTGTTTATATCACAGATTTACCAGAGCTCTTCTGACAATAACAAAACAAAAAAAAACAAACAGACAAACAAAAAAAACAGTGAGGTTATTTATACTACTCAACTTTTTTCCAGACATTGAAGATAATAAGATTAGGTTTTAATTTGTAATTTACCTGTTCCTTTTCAAGCATGTCTTCTTTTCTCAAGATCTTCATTGCATATACATGGCCTGTGTCATGCTTTTGTACTAAACGTACCTACCAAGAATACACGATTCCAGCAGTTTTAAACAGTCAAATACAAAATACATGATCATCATTTTTCTCAGACATATGCACACATTACCACATATCTGCATGAATGAACATATTTTTACATCACAATCATGATGTTTTTCAGAGTAAATTTTAAAACCACTTTGTGTAGATTACATGGTGATAATTGTTGCCAGATGAAAAAAACCCCAAGTGAGATTTGATTTCTAAGCTACCATCCATTTTTTTAAAATAAGTGAAAAACTATGTTTTTGATTGAAGTTTTGAATAATTCTTATCTCTCTGTGTTTTTTGTTTGTTAGCATATGAATCACCATGAAACAAAGGGGAACAAAATTGAGCTAGTTTGAATACTTTTACATTGTGAATAACAAAAGGAAAAAGACACCTCAGTGAACCATTCAAATTTAGTACTATCTGGTAGATCTTAAATTGAAGTTTATTTGATATAGATTTTGTAATAAAAATTAGTGATAAAAAGGAACCAGGTCATATTCAAGTTCTAGTACTGGTTTAACAGTATAAAAAATCATAAAAATTAGATACAACATAGGAATAGCATGTTTACAAAAAAGTTATTATTTTTAGACTATTATTTCTAGACTATTCTTTTAAATTCAAATGTTGTTTGTAATTATACAATTTTACACATCTTAATACTTTTTACATTCTAATCAGTTTTTTAAAAACTATCATATTAATTTTTTGGCTGTTTTTTTCAATTTTTTAAGATTTTACTAGAACTTGAAAATGACCTTGGAGAGGTTGAAACATCAAATTTTTTAATCTTGTCAATAAAAATCATTTTTTTGGTTTTACTAACTACATCTCCAAGTTACCACACAAGTGAAAACTAGGTTTTACTGAGTAACATTTAAGCAACAGTTTGAGACCAGACACAAAAAAAAAATAAAAAATTTATACTGTGGTTACAAGTTCATATCCATGTTACAAGATTGCGGAGGTGATGGCTTCAAAAATTTAAGGCAATAGTAGACTAATGCGTATTCTCACCTCGCCAAAAGCACCACGTCCAACCACCTTTAAGGAATCAAAATCTTCTTTCCCAATTCTTGATCTTTTCAGTCTCAAAAACTCTGTTTCCTTCTTTGCAAGATGGCTTCTTGATTCTTTTTTCTAAAAGGAAAATGAATAAAATCCAAGGAATAATTCACCAATGATTCCTCTAAGTCAAAATACCAATACCTCTGTTTCATTAAGTTTGAAAGCTTCAATGATAACTAAGAAAAATACCCTTTCCATTTACCTTTTTGTAGATTCTTCTTACAAGAATGAATAGTAACCCTTACAATGCCTAGAAGGGTTACCCTATCTCCTATAGCTTAAAGATAGCTTGGTTAACCTTTTATAACTCCCATGAGTGACCAAAATAGAATTTCTCCTTTTAATACAATGTTAAATTATACAATATCACGCAGGTCAGTGATGAGAATAAAAACAAATAACAACTATGGGATTATTAGTTGATCCAATACCAAATTCTCCAAAATAACATCATTAGAATTGTATGGCAGACAGCAAGGACAAATACTTATGAGATTTTGGTATTAAAAGGGTTAGAGTATATCTCCTCTCTTTGCTTCTGTAGCACCTGTACTTAATACAGCTGATTTTTTTCTGTGATGTAGCACATATTCATAACAGGGCCGACTTGTTCAGTAAGTTCTATCTCATCTTGATCTGTTTATTAATGCAGCTTAGGAACAGACCAACAGACCATTCACTTCTTGATCTTTTTCTCCTTCCAAGGAAAACTTTACTGCTATCTTGCAACCAGGGTGTTAATTTAGCATCAGTGGGCAGAAAATTCTCTCACCACTAAACAGAATCCTAAAGTTAAATTTTGATGGCCTAGGCTATTATTCATTTTTAAAGGCATATTGATTTTGCTCCAGTTAGTTTTCCCTGTTCTCATGCTGCCATATTTCTTTATAACAGTGTAAATGCGTGACTTTCGAACTTGCGTGACATTTGCGTTACAGTTGGCCTTTGTGCCATTTGATTCCTTTAAATAGTTTTTCTCGCCTGCTTTCATTAATCGCCTGTTCATGTTTTATGACAGTTTTTCCGACATCGAATTTAGCTTCGCGGAAACTTTGTTCGAATCTCTCATCGGATTTCATATCTTTGCGAACTATACCATTTTTCACTTCTTCGTTCATGACCAATTTTATAGCTTCCTCTTCAGCATCTGCCAAGGCGATCTCCCTTTCCAGCTGAATTCTTCTTAAATTGGTTTCCTGATCCAGGTACTTCATTTCGACCTTTAGCTTCGCTGCTCTGGTCGCCGCCTCTACTCTCTTTGACATGACCGACGACCTAGAAGATCTTGAAGAACCTGAAACCCTTGACTTTCCAGAACGGTTTGATTCAGTTTCTTGCCTATTAGATTCGAATTTTTCATGCTCTCGTTGTTCGACTGAACGAAGGATTTCGGATAGCCGCACTCGACATTCGATAAACTCCCGATCGCACAAATCGAAATATCGGTAAGCGGCACCTTTAGCGCTTTCATCATCAAGTAACTCGTCATAAGATCGGTATGCCTGGTTAAGTTCCTCTTTAATTACATCCAGGATTTGTCTTTCCTTTTCTAATTCTTCGGTACCCGGGTGGGAGTCGAGCAATGAGTAAATTCTTCCAACATGTTTACGCAATTTGTTTTCCACTTCTTGTTTCTTTAAAGCGCGAATTTCCAATTGATAGGCTCTGCCTTTGTCAGTCAAAGTCCGCTCGTGCGGTTCTCTCAAATTTGGAGGATCGTGTTTCCTGCCACGAGGACTATTGGCTTCGTCTAAACTAAGATCTCTTAAATCACATAGTTCATTCGGAATTTCAACTTCTGCTTGTTCCTTCTCCAATGAGAGGATCTTTCGAACTGTAGCTCGAGGCGATCGACTACCACTATCGCTCATCCTCAACGAATTTTAATTCCAGCCAAAGGCGTCAATTGGTGATATTTTACTGTTGCGGCAAACGAACATCAAGGCTCGATGAAATGCCAAGAAAATCGTGACCGGAGAAAAATGCCAACCAAATCCAGGAGATTGATTAAAGTTATGTCCCTGTAATATATCCCCTGGATTTGGTTGGCATTTTTCTCCGGTCACGATTTTCTTGGCATTTCATCGAGCCTTGATGTTCGTTTGCCGCAACAAACAGAGTGGCTACAATACTTCCTCATAACAACCCTGGACATGTAAGGGGAAATGTGAAATTCATTAACAAAACATAGAAACAACCCTGGGACCGGAGTTACTCTCCCACCCTACCTGTACATGTAACTCTTCTGGGGAGGTGTATATAATCAGGCTCTTTTCTCGATCAGTGGCTCATCATCGAGCCTTACTTCCTTTAAGTACAGACATCTGAGAGCTACAACTCCCTCTTAACAAGCTGCTTATCCACAACTGCTTAAAGACTCTTATCCCCTGAAAAACTTTATTATTTAAAAGGTCTCTTGTTTATTTGCTGTGAAATGTTGGTAGCTCTTATGCACAGTGACCTCACTTGTCAAAAATTCACCCCAGGCCTCTATGCACAAAGTTTTTCATTAATCTTTGCCACTTTCTAATTTAAATGTGGGTGATCTTTGATTTCAGTGTTTTCCTATTAAAATTCATCAGTCCACACCATGAAATCATACCTTAGGGATAAAATTAGCTATTCTAATGTAAACATTCTCAAGGCCTATTGAAAAAAAATAGAGCTGTGCCACAGGAAACTGACTTTTTTACTTTCTGCTACTTATCTAACCCTGTAGTAAATAAATAGGGTTACACCAACAGACAGTGATTCCTTTAACACTTTATTTCCTGAGAGTGACTGGCATGTAGTTTCTCCTAACAGTTTCACCCTTGAATCAAATATAAAGGTCACAAGAATTAAGGAAATGATCACCAATTTGAGAAGCTCCTGATCATCAAACAAATTCTCCTTGCCATTACCATAGGAAATAGAAAGAGAACAGTGCAGAGAATATGAATATTAATGTTGGGGTGTAAAGGGTTAAGAGTATAGGTGTGTGAACCCTTGCAAAGACAAGTAATGCTTCAAATATGACATCACCTCGGCTATATTGCTGGTGCAAAACAATGAAACATAGGTTATATTGATGGTCTGAAACCATAACAGTGGGAGATAACTAAAATGCTCATTTGTTTCTCTTATTTTTGTTTCTTTTTGTTTCGGGAAACAAATAAGGCTACTTGTCACTTGAGGGGCAAAATCTACACAGGTGTTTTAGACTAGAGGCTATTCCACAGAAAAATCATTTCCTAACCTTCTCATAACTAGTCCAAATCCTTTCTCCCTTGAGAAAACTTATATACAGAGATACTAAATGTACAACATAAAAAAATGATATACGTCAAAAGCAAAACCAAAGGCAACATACAGTTCATCAATCGACGATGTAAAAGTTTATGTCGTCACGTTCAAGTCGATGACACTTCAATAATTATTGATGGCGAAATTAATTATAGTATTCGTGATGTTGATGGTGATTTTTTTGACGAAATATAATGACGTCCAAACCTTGTTTTTCAAACCAGAGAAAATCTGTTTTATTTCGCAGCTTGGCCTTCATGCTGTGTCTTTCAATCGTTAGGGAAAATTTACATGACTCGGTCTGATATGTATGCAAAAACTTTGCGAATTAATTTTCCGCTAAGCTGGCGATATTACGACACGAGCTTTCTCAAGTTTGTTTGCGGTTAAAATCCTCTAATATCCTAAATGTCTTTTAAACTGCTGTTGTACTATCAAGGTCGAAAATTAAACAGCTCAAAATTGGATAAAGTCAAAACACATGTCAGCCTTAAGTAAATATTCGGGGCAAAAAACCCTAGTCTACTTAGATACAATGCAACATTTTAAACGAACCCTCGTAAACGTTCGGATATCTTCGATTATTTTCCAAACGAAAATACTCGCCATTCGTTGCAATTTTAATTTACAGAATAGTAATACTCGGCTTCTCTATTAAAAGTAACAATTTGATTTCATGTCAGCAACAACTACTAATCTAATTCAACTCGGGTTTCCTGTACGTTGTGAAGTTTCGATAGCAAGTCATCGCCATTCATTAATTCGTAAAGTAGACAAAACTTGAAGCACTGCAACGAAAGGTACTAAATGCTCCGAATGTGTCAAAACTTAAAACATATTACAGGAAATACCCTACCAACTCACCTCTTCTTCTGTCAACCCTTGTTGTTCCATATTCATTTCCAAGACTTTCCATCTAAAACAAGAAAACCAATAATTACTTCAAGGCCACAAATTTCGTGAATCTGTTTTTACACAGCAAACTTCTGGCCATGGGATGTACTTCTGCCATGAATGTACTAAACTCGACGAAGTTGGGACACCAAAAAACACTAATTTACACCAAGGAGATGTTTTGCGATCAGACCTGTTCTGTCTCTCTTGGTGTTGAGTGATCAAGTTTGCGTAGAAACTTTCAATCGTTGCTTTGGTTCTCGCCACCTTTTCAAGAGTATGATTGGAGTATCTATCGGTAGCTCCATTTGTACTCATGGCTGTGTTAGCCAGCAACAAAATTCCTGGCCGGAAAAAGCTTCTTAGCCTTTTAAAACAACGACGTTCCCAACACAACTGCCTGACGTGACGAACAAGTGTTACACTTAGTCACCAGTTCTCCGGTAACGAAAGCCAGACAATCAAACTAACGTAAAAATTGATTGGTTACTGTACAAGCTGTCGTTTTTGTATAATTTTCTTAAAAGGCTTCTTCTAATTGGACATAAGATTCTCAACGTTGGCGCGAAACGTCCATGACGTCATTAAAATATTGTAGTTGGGGAGGGAGGGGAGAGGCAAAATGATATTTGTTCGCCGCCTGAAAAGAGGTTTTTCCTACTGGTCCTGCGTCAAAGAAAGAAAATATACTTGTTTTGTAAAGAAAATGGCTACTAGTTTGTGTGGTTCGAACAATAGAAGTGCTCTATCTTTAACCAAATGAAAATGACTTATTTGATTTCATGACCATGGATGGATGGGGTGGCTGGGTATAATTTGGCCATCGCTTGCGTGCTTTTTGGTCAGTGGCCTCTATAAGCGACAAAAAACTCTTCACATACAGAGCCCCAAAAATTCAAAATGGCGACCAGTTTCAAGAAAAAGAGTACGCGAGGTCGTGCTATTTATCCCCCAGGAACAAGGCCTTCTCTTCATAATAATCAACTTCTAGTATCTTCTGGAGTTCCATCTATGGATAGCGTTATAGGTGAGACTCACTGACTCAGTCTATTGTGGACTGGTAAACGTTTTTGTGTTAAGTTTTTCACACAGTCTTGGCAATCCTGGCTAATCGTGATTAATTAAAATCATTTTTCCAGGGGGTGGAATCGCCGTCGGCACCATTTTTATGGTTGGTAGGTATTTTAGGTCTGTTTCCTCCTATATTATTTCTTATACGCCATCTTGTCCGCTTGACTAATTTTCTGGGTAAATTATTCGGAAAATAACATAACAGCTTTAAAATAATCAATCACTCAGCTGATTTCAACTTTAATTCCTGGTAGTTCTTGACCAGGTATTCGATAAGAACAGATTGTTAGTTTAAGCAAGTAAGCTAACTTTATTTATGAATTCGTGAGCCCCAAAGCAGCACCTTTTTGCCTCTGTCTCATTTGTCACCCTTGAATTCGAATGTGTGCTGACATGCATCCCATTTCACAGGCTTCCCTAAGGAGCAGTTGCCTTGATGTGTGGTGGTCTTTTTTAATCATAGCTAAGAACACAATTAGTACACAGACTTAAGAGTCTTATTGATTACAGAACATTATTTAACTAAATATTTTACCCTTCCAGTTCTCAGATCACTCTGTAGTAATTGTTATGCCAAATAACAACTGTTGCATTTTACACAAAAAGATATCTTGCATTTAATACAACAAAAAGAAGAAAAATCAGAATAAGGGGAATTTTCATTTGAAATATAAATTCTTTCTTTGGACACTTTTAATGTCTATCTTGGATTTTCGGACAAGATGAATAGTACTCTGGAATATGGTCAGAGCCCAACCACAAATGTTAAATCACCCATTAACAAATGACATTATATTTTGGGAATCTGTAGTTGTATGAAACTGACTGTTTTATGAGGTTCAAAGTCATTTGGGTGCCTCACTGCTTTTATTAAACTTTTTGAGATTAAAATTATCTGTTTACTTTCTCTGTTTCTTAAATATTTGGCAATTTTTTTTCTTCTCTTTAGAGGAAGACACTTATAGTTCTTATGCCCGACAACTTTCAAAGTATTTTCTGGCTGAAGGAGTGATATCTGGTCATTCAATTTTCCTGGCATCTGCTGAACCAGAACCTAATGATATTTTGAAGGTAATTAACATCTCTGTTTTCCATAACTTAGGTTAATGTTTATTAAAGATTTCTACCTAAGAGAGAAGCAGATGACATGGCAGCTTAGCCTAGTTTTTATACCATAATTTAAATAATCAAATAAGCTCTCATGATGCTTAATATTTGATTTTCTAAAGGGTTAGTGGGACACTAGTTCAAAGGGGTGCTTTTGTGGGGTTGTCTGCTCCATTTTTCAAATTCCAACCTCAAAATAACATGCACTCTATTTGTAATGATTATCCCAAAAGTAACATAATAAGAAGAAACTTTTGATTATAATTATATATCAATAGGACAAAAACTTGGAAGCATTTTACTCCTAGTAAATCTTTTGGATAGTCCTCTTGAGGAAATGAGAAGTAACTAATTGAGACTCATGGGACTAAAGAAAGGTTTCTGTACTGTTTATATTATAGAACTTGAAAGTATCATTTACACCTCATATATCATAACTGATTCCAGGAATTGATCCTTCTTGATGGATTTTTAAGGGGGGCTTCTTTGGAGATAGGGTTTTGTTATATTTTTGAATTCAGGAACTGGCTGATCTCATCAAATCAACTAAAGAGTCATCCCAGTGCAATGTGAGGTAATAAAAAGAAAATGAAAACATGTGTGACTGTTGATTTTTTCCTTCTTTGCTTCAGGATCTTCCACAACAAGTTGATAATAAAACTTATAGTGTAGATGAACCAGGGGATAGTTCTTCACCAATTCAGTCTATGAAGATTGCTTGGAGATATCAGAATCAACCCAAGTTTGAGGTCAGTTCCTAATCTGGATGGTTATGTCTTTATATACTTCCTGCAATTTGATCAACTTGGCTGGGATTTGGTCCAATAAAAAATTCCTGAAATGAGTGGAAAAATAGTAAACACCATGAAAATAATAATGATCCTTGACAAAGTCCTTAAAAATTTGGAAGTTCTCAATCAATTCATAAAACCTTTTTGTCTGGAAAAATGTTGCACTCCTGCTGCAAGGTGAAATGAAGAAAATTAAACTGTATATTGAGGGTGAAAAGGGGAGAAGGAGTGGGTGAACTTCAGTAGATTTATTGTAGACTGTTTTACACCTCTCCTATCTGTATTGAAAGATCAATCATTTAGCCAGAGAATTCTGCATAGAAGCCAGATAATTTTCTGATATTTGCTGTCATATGAACCAGTGACCTGATAGTATCACAAACTTCAAGTTTATTTTTCACATGGTTTCCATTTTTTTTCCTTTATTCATCCACAGTCATCGCCATCATCTGGTACATTTGGTCACTACTTTGATTTGACCAGAGTTATGGATGAAACTAAGCTAAGCTCTGTTCCTATTCAAACCTTCAGTGTCACCAATGAAATGGCAAAGTGTCTCAGTTGCGCAGAGAAAGGAAAGTAAGTAAGTGGGATAAAACCTTCTTCAGTTGACTTCTTAGCTGCTCAAAAATGCTTCTGAAATGAGAAGATATCATAACTTTGAACCTGGTGACTGGGTTCAGATAAATTTTGCCAGAATTAAAGTTAGAAAATCAGGCATAATGCTGGCATAAAGGCTAAATTTGGTATAAATTTCCTTTACATTTCAACAAGAGATAAATTCAGTATCCTGAGCACTGTCAATAGTGCGCTTGCTTTTCTTGCTTGCACTGTAGAAATTTGATCCAGTAAAGTGTTGGGTTCTGAACTTTGGCAAGTTTTAATAGTTTGCAGTAGGAATTCCGTTGGGGGAGGGGGGTGGGGGCAGAGGGAAGAGGGAGGGGGAGATTGAGAGGCTCTTAAAAGGTATTATTTTGAATTATTAAATCAAGTATAATGAAAAAGTTTGAGCATATGATTTGGCCTAATGCATGTTTTCAGGGGTGATGCCCTAAAGGCATAATGCTCAAATTTTTAAGCTTAATTTATCTGACCCAATGGGTTACATCATACTTGAGAACCTGGGTTTTTTTAAAGCAAACATAATAAGTTCATATACCAGAATTTTGGGTTAACTATTGATAGTATAGGCTTCAGAATTTCTTAAACAAATTTTTAGCACATTGTTTTTTAAAGATATTTTTAATTAAAGTCAAATGAACAAGTTCTGATAACATTTTTAAAATACCAACCAGCTTTAAGAACCTACCACTGAGCTTTGTTGTATTGAACTAAATGTAAGTGTTCTCATTCACTTTATTAGATCGAGTGAGAATAATGTTTACAGAATGCTTATCTCAAGAATAAATTCTGCAATCAAGGAAGGAGGATTTACAACTGCTGAGAAAGGGGTATCAATGGCAATCAATTGATGTTTTGTTAAACTATGTTACGTTTGTATCACTAAATTTTTACACTCTTCCCTATTTCAAGGTTTACTTTCTAGGGAGTGAAACAGTTTTGATTATGAGATAGGCTGGTTGAAAGAACACTTTGTGAAAAGGCAGAGAGAACCTCTTGAGACAGACTTAGAGGAGGTAACTGCCAGAGATGCAGGCTTGTGTAGACAAGGAAATTATCTTACAGTTTTGTCTGAAAATCAAAACCTAAAGTTTTTCTTAAGATAGAAATGCAACGGCTTGGACAAACAGGACTGTCTGCCGTAAATTCCAAGTGGGTTCTCCCAGATTCCAAGAAAATCCCGAGGTATACCTTACTTGCCTTTTGCAAGGACAAACTGGAAATTTCCGGTAGTTTTCTGTATTAATGATAGCAGTCTTGTTTTTTGCTTTTCGATACAGTGCATTTACAATTAAATACACTTCCCAGGGACGTGGCCTCAATGCGGGAGGGCAGACACTCATGGGGCTGGAGATAATTGGATGTTATTGTGTTGACATGCGTCCTGAGAACGTTAAAGTGACAATAAGACGGTTTCTTATTATTTTCTCAGCTTGAGAACAGAACAATTCTCAGAATAGTTCTTCATGGTTTTGGCTCGCCACTGTGGGGAGAAGAGCAACACTTCGGCAATGAAATAAGCCCCACCCTGACCAGATTTTTGTTCCAGTTACGAGCCACACTCCGCTCTGCTTTGGCAGTCTGCTTTGTTACTGTTCCTACCCAACTGTTTCAGGTAACAGTGAACAAAAAAAAAAAAAAACAACAACAACAACAACATCTAAACTTTGTGTAAAATGATGTCTGCAGAATAATAAGTACAGATTGTTCATGTAAGATATGTATCATAAAAGGACGCAGTGCGCCTTAAAACTCCTATGAGAGAGGAGTCCCGAAAACAACGTCATACATCATATCCAGGCCAGATGCGTAAATGACTGAATTTGTGTTCCCAGGCGCTGACTCGGAAAGTTACCTCCGAGGGACTTTAAAGGAAACCCTCCTTACTATTACGCTAGAGTTCCATTCTTATTCTTTCGTGCCGCAGAAACAGACCAGGTGAACTCCGGCAATTTGGACCATTTTAACCAGTACGAACATTAAATTAATCTACAGGGGAAAATGAAGTGTGGAATCCTAGAGAAAACGATATCTTCCGAACATTATTTCCAAATAACGATATCAGTGCATTTTGATAACTACCCCGTAGGACCCAGCCCTCACTCGGCGAGTAGAGAGACTTTGTGACACGGTGGTCAAACTGGAGTCATTTGCTGGGTCTGATAATGAAACGAACCCAGTTTACAAAGATTACCATGGTGAGCTCTTTTACTTTTATTAATTTTCGACAGCGCGATGGAATTAGCGAGGTCACCAAGTATTCCTTGAAATACGTTACCTTAGCGCTCTACACTCTATCATCAGTATGTATATTCTCCATACTGTGATCTATACATTTCCAAAGGTGCTGACAAGGAGAATTTGTTTAACAGTCCAGAGCTTCTTTAGTTGATGATCGTTTCCTTTATTCTTTTGACCTTAATGTATGAATCAGGGGTGATATTGTAAGGAGAAATTAGATGCTCGTCACCTTTAGTACTCAAAGGGTGTACAGATGTAAAGATTAGAGCCTGATAGCGAACAGTTGTTTGGCCTTGTGAGGGCAAGTAAACATGAACGAGGAAAGGTGTAACCAGCGTCTATTGGAGGGAAACTTGTTTGTACACGAAACTGCAACGAATGCCCTTTTGAGGCAAATCATGGGAAAATATTTGTATTGAAGTCAACTACACGCGGCTGTGAATATGAACAGAAGCTTAAAACCTTCATAAGCTTCTGATTTAAATCAATGCAACTTTTGAGTAAAGTGGAGTTTAATTAGTTTGATTAATTGACATCTTTTAAATTACAGGTCTCTTTCACATTGTTCGCCTACCTCGCTTAAACTCCCTCGTTTGTCACGTGCCTGATTCCTTCGACCTCGCTTTTAAATTGAGGCGAAAGAAGATGACTATCGAGGTAGGTCTTTAATAGACTTCTTGAAGTTTGTTTATGTTTTCTTTTTTCGTGCGGTTCTTCAAGTGTTTGGTTGTTTTTGAGTGAGTTTCTTTATGGTGCGCTCCTACAAGCACGGAGGAAGAGCAAACATCTCTTCTTGCCTAAAGCTTCTGCTCCATGTTGAGAGAAGAACAGAAAGGTAGTTTTCTTCATTGATACACTAATGTGAAAATTACCTCTCGTAGACACGCTCGGGACTCCTGTTAATGCCAGGGCTTTACTTTTTGGTTTCCTAGCCCGATGATGTACATCATTAGCTTCTTATTCAATTGTTTTGAGCCTCTTCTCTTTCAAAGAAGTTGCATTTTGCGTATTTTAGTTTGTGGTTCACCGTGCCTTATCGATAAGTTAATCCTTTAACCCCAAGAAGTGATTGACGTGTAACTTCTCTTTATGCTGTGCATACATTATCCAGAAAACAGGCAATGAAAATACTCTAACTTATCAGGAAGAAGTTGTTTTCTTGATTTAAAACCAAATTCTCGCAACAAATTTACAAGGAAATGTCTAGCAGCCAGAGGGGAGAATTCACAATCAGATCTTGGAAACTAAAGGATTGAGCTATATTTCGTTCTGTGATGATTAAATAATGTGAACTGAGCACGATTAAACATTTTTCTTTTTATGTTTCCTTAGAAACTTCACCTTCCTCCAGAACTTTCAGAAACAGCGAATAGGACACAGGAAGATTCACATCGAGGGAAGCCTGGGTCCCTCTCGTGCCAGTCCATGGTCACTAACAGCTGTCTGGACTTTTGACTCTCATGCATTAGCTGGGGCCATGTGCCTCTGTTGGCGGAGAATGATACAAGGTAACAGTCAATGCTTGTTTTGGAGTATGTATGCCGTGGATTGCTGACGTTTAAAGTTAATCCAGCGAGTGTCATCTCTGTTGTACAATACATGTACTGTACTTTGAAGAAAAACGGAAATAGTCAATGACTTTCAGGTTGCCACTTAAAAATTTCCGACTCTTAAAGCTAAGTTTTACGATCAAGATACTGAAAAAGAACAAGAAATGGCCCAAATATTCAACGTCTTGATTACAAGATGACTTGGTGAGACATTCGACTCCTGCACTATTTATTGCAGTATAAAAAAAGAAGGGATTTATGGCGCGCAGGAAATATTTGGGAGTCTTTGTGATGTTGCTCTTTGCCTCCTCTTCAAGGCTTCAAAAAAGGCTCTCGTCGAGCTGTGTGACTGTGAATAGCGTCATACAACCTGAGTTGTGTGTTTTTAACTTCAATGTATAGTGAGGAGTTGACCATCGGGAGTCAAGAGTGGATTAATAAAAGTGATTGGTCAGTTTTTCTGTGTTGGTTGGTATTGGCTGTGAGAGTCAAGAACAGGTCATGGTCAGTTAAAATCTACGACCGGTGACTGATACCTGTGCGTCCAAACATTCTTTGATCTTTTGTTTGTGATGGATCGTGAACGACTCGCATGGAATGCGATGAAGGAGCTGCACCGCTAACTGAATGCACTTAGAACTCTATGATAATTCGTTAAGAACTCGACTCACTTTCGGATGAAGTCGAAACATTGATACCTTTTTTGCCACGTTTTAGCCTGAGTCGCGAAAGATTCTCATTGAAAGCAATGATTGACTTAGGCTGGAAACTGAAGTCTCTGATGGTGGGTTAAAAATTCGCGTCGAACACGTCTTGACGTCTTGAATGCGCTCTACATATCGCACTATACCTGATTTAAAAGATCATGAAAATTCCCTCCTTGCGATCTCGGCCAGAAGATAAAGACACTTCAAGTTTTCGAAACTTCGTCCATATATAACTTGTTATTGAATGCAAAACACAAGTGGTGAGCTCTTTGTTGTATCGAGAATTCACCCAAATCCGTCGACCTAGCCTGGTGTGGTCTACAACGACGTTGAAGTCATCAAACATGACGTCACCATAAGCCAACTTTCTGAGCCAGCGGCGTGTGTGTTTCGAGTCAGCGTCAAAGATAGGACTTGGTGCCTCACCTTTTCCACAGCACGGAATGTTTTAGGATTTTACTGTCTTTGATTCAGTGTATAACGCCTGAACATGATGGTGACTGTTGAGAGGAACTGAGTGGCACAAATGTATGTCTTGGTGAAATTTCATAATTTTACATAAACACAATTTTACGACTCGTACGCAGAAGAATCATGCGTTCCTTAAGTTATCTTCAAAGTTAAACTTTATTTTAGCGAGATGTTGGACACCGCATCTCACTTGCCAAGGAATACTGAAATTGAAAGCTGCTGCCATTATCTCACTGAGACTCATTTCACTCGCTATTATGTTCCTCTGTAAAGACTATTAAATGTTGAGAATCGATTTTGAAAATCCTAGAAGAATCCTAATCTCTGTGACAGTTCATATATTAGAAAATGTTTATGGCGACAAATTTATTAAGGATGGTTTACTTGTATTAGGTCGTTCAAAAGACCCGATTGATTCTGATTGAAGTAATCAGTTTAACTTATGGAGAAATTATATTTGATTTTCGGACGAAATATAAAAGTAATAAAAAAAAGTGAAAGCTGTCGAAAGGCTCTAAAAGCCTGCAATGTGTGTACATTTGATCTTTCATTCGCATTTGTTTGGTTAATGTGTGGCAAATGGCACGCCGAAATAGAATCGTTAACAGACCAGTTGCAGTCTAAACTTTCTCATTTGAAGGGCAAGTAATCAAAAAGTGACCTTGACCCACCGTAATCTGGGTCAAATTCGCCAACCGCTGGGTTGTAAGTGCTTTCAATTTTGTAAAACCATTATGACTTTTATTACTATTGTATTCCAACCCGATGACAAACCACATCCTTTTTTAGCATGTTTGAATTGTGTTGAAAAAGCTCTCAGCCGTTAAGTGCTGCTATTTCGTTAATTTGCGAAATTCTGAATAATTCTTGATAGGATGTGTTCGTTTTTTGGTCGAATACTTAATTTTTATGAGCTGTGAAAAGGCCTACCTTTGACTAAAAAGTCCGTCTGAATGGCAATTTAACGAAAATATCTGCAAATTAAAGACTGAAAAAACGTGAGGAATTGCTCATTGTGTTTCGTTTTGTCAGCCATTGCGGGTGTTATTATCGGAACTTTCAGTGTAATTTCTAAGCTTTTAGGTGTCATTGACGTACACCATTATAAAAGAGGTCAAGGTATGTTATGATAAACAGGAAAGCAGTGAAAGGCATTCCTTTTGTGTCTCTTTTCAATCATCGCTTCTACTTCCTGAAACAGGCGTTGATTTTCGTTTTAACTTGTCTGGCGGTGATTTTTTTTTTGTTTTCCTTTTTTGTGAAACGCCATGAAACTGTCAGATTGTAGCGTTATGTTTTTGTTGCCACTGTAGCGTTGCACCCTTAATTTCTCGCTGATAGAGCGAAATCGCGGTAGGCTACGGTAACGGCCCCTGTCGCATCCAGAAGTAATTTACTTTTTTTTCGTCTCTGTCAGTGCAACTTTTTTCAATAGCCGCTGTATAGTGTATTATTAGACCTAAGCCCACGTCCCCGACAAGAACCAGCGAACAATGAATGAGAGAAACAGGAACGCATTGAAAGGCATTCCTTTTGTCTCTCTTTGTCGCTTCTGCTTCCTAAAACAGGCGTTGATTTTCGTTGTGACTTATCTAGCATTGTCTTCTTCTTTTCCTACTTTATGAAACGCCATAAAACTGTAAACTTGTTGCGTAATGTTTTTGTAGCAGCTGTAGCGTTACGCCCGTAATTTCACGCTGATAGAGCGAAAACGCGGTAAGCTTTGCCAACCACCCCTTTCGCTTCCAGAAGTAAATAACATTGTCCCGTCTCTGTCCGTGCATCTGCTTTCAATAACCGTTATACGGCGAGTTCTTAGAGCTCAACGAGGGGAAAGTAAATGAGGAATAATACAAATACTTGGCAGCCGGCGAATGTTGTTGTGATGCAGGACCAAATTATCTTCTCTGATTTACAATAAATCAGTATACAGCAACTGGAAAGGAAAAGTTTCATTTATAATTTGGAGGGTAGAGGGAAAAAACTACAGCGTTTGTAGTGGAAAATCCCACTTAGCTTGCATACGACGCAGCGTGTTGCCGGCAAGACAAGGCAACTTGTATTATATTGGAACAGTGTCAATGTGACCAAGGATACCGGTTCATATTCTCAGACTTGTATGGGAAAAAGGGTATTCTCACGAAACTTTTCCAGTTTTAAAATTAGATTTCTAGGTTGGAAAAAAAGAAAAGACTATGCTAAATGAAATTTTGTAAAGATTATGAAATAAGCTGAGATCGTTATCTAGCTGTTGGAGTTTCCAGAAGGGTGTAGCTCGATGAATATAAATTTGAACCACAAGGCAGATAATTCATGTCTTTGTCGCAAAACAGTCAGATCTTTTTGAGTTGCGTGCAGATGTTCATTATATTAATCTCGGTGTGTCTTCCTCTAATCTGTCAAAATTCTTTCTGATGTAAATTTTTGAATAATTTCGCAGCTTTTTTATTTCTCTGGCAACTTTCTTGTTAACAAATATTGCGTGGGATTCGGTTTAATTTATGATTATGTCAGTGAACTAATGGATCCATCGATACCAAATTTCAGAGAATACCACAGGTCCTTTATGTTTTATGGAATTAAAATCTGGAGAAAGCGAAAAACATCAACAACAACCATACATTCAGCCTAGAAAAAAAAAGATTAAGTATACGCAGCCAGCTTGTCCACCAGCAGAGGTTCCAATATTATAATTTGTGTTTACAGAACATATGTTTTTGTTATTTCTGAAAAGCTATGTAAACTGTTGTTGGCCTTTTAACATCGAACAGGGTTCCTTAGCTTAGCCCTTCGTTTGTCTTAGCAGAGTAAAGCTTCTAAAGGTTCACCTTAAAAGAGCATCGATGTTTTTCGCGATTTAATGGTCAAGGTGTAAGCTAGTAAGAAGACATTTGGGAAAAAAAAAACCACGATCCGTCAAAGATCTACTTCAGTAATAATTTTTGCTACTAATTGAGCAGATTTAGGAGAAACAACAAGCGCAGGGAAATAAAAATAGGGAAAGTTTTTTTTTTAATGGAGCATTCCACGCCAGAAATGCTCCACTTTTTCAGCTAATATTTCAGCTATTGACGATAGAAGAAGACGGAGTTGGAGATTATAGTTTTCAATTTTCAATTTGGTGTGGAAAGTAATCCAGTATTACATTGGGTTTGCTTTACTTCGCTCTATGATTGGTTCAGAAACTCGCGCCACTTCCTCGACCAATCAGATGCAAACTAAAACCCATGGTCACCCGCGTTTCCCCGCGTCCTGACACAAGTCTAAAGCAGGTTACCAATAAATAAATGGTATCTTTTTATATTCCTGTGCGCATGTGCGAAACGGTATTGTGAGAATTTATTTTAGTGCCCATGAACACAACAATGACCCAGCCAGGTCTCAAATCCGGGTCTTTTATCCAGCGGAGAACAGCTTGCTAAGCATTAGACTTCTGCGTCTTTACGTTACAAACCGAATTTTTTGTTTAGGCTTTTCTACCTATCTCAAAGACCGGTGAAAACCGGTTTGTTTAGGCTTTTCTACCTATCTCAAAGACCGGTGAAAACCTCTCCCCATTTCTTATCCTTCATTTTCAGCCTCTGGCTGATTACAGCTGAAGGTGGATGTTTTCTGTCTTCGACAGTTCCTTTTGAGCGGAGATACTGGTTTCGGTTCTCAAAATATTTTTGATTTCAACTGTAGATAGCGATGTTTATAAATTCCCACGTTTAATTTGATGCACATACGTGTGTCGATATTTTGGCGATTTCAAAGATGCGTATTAACGTGGTCCTTCTGTCAAAAAAATAAAAAATTAAAACAGTAACATTATCATCATGTTTTATTATTAGAACCAGTAAGCTTGATAGTGAATTGATATCGCAAGAAGAAGTTGCTCTTCGGTATTTCCTTGAAGTGAAAAGGTGAAAATTTCGTCTCACAAACTCACATGGTTATGTAGATCTAATTTCTTCATGAGGACTTTGTGTTTGGTTCATTTGTTTTTTTTTCCCTTTGATTTGTGTTTGTTTGTGTATGTTTTTGTATACTGTTGTTTTGTTCCATTTTGTACTCTGTCAAGAGGTGGTTTATCAAATCCTGAACGCAAAGAATTGCATGATGTTTTGTTATGACTCTCGTGTTCTTTGTGTGGGTATGGTTGGGCCTCCTGCTCATGTAAAATTACCCCAAGTGATGTGTTGGAGAGCTGTCTTAGCCGCTGATAATTTCCTAAAGGCTTTACTTTTCATTTATGTGTCTTGGCGAGTGAATATCGAGAGCAAGCGACACAAACAGGATATAAGTCATTCAATAAAAAAGATTAAATCTTGAAAAATACTTTGGAGAAAAAACCGGATCTTCCCGTCTGTTGTTCTGAGGAGACCAACGTAGGTTACAGAAACAAATTAACGAAATCTGATGATATTTTGAAGATAAGATTCATCGTAAGGTTTCATTTTCTCCCGCCCCTTTCAGCCATTTACCGTCAACTTTTCGCTTCGCTACTCTTCATTTTTCCCCGATAACAAAAGGAGAGACATTTTAAAGTGGCGTTGTAAGCGTGGTGTTTGTTATGTAAGCTTTCGTGCCCTGCTTGATCTTTGCGTTCAAACGTGCATTTTCCGTCTCATTTATTGCTTGTTAGGTGATTTATTCATTTTAGAAAAAGTCATTTGAGTCTCAGGCGAGTTATTGCGCAATAAATAGTGTTTTTCGTTGAATATGATTAGGCTTGTGGTTGATTATGTAATCTTTACATTTATATACCTAGTGCGTTTACTGCTGTGAAAAAAGTGATTAAAAAAGGTGTGCAAGTACCGTGAGGCATAAAAGTTGTGCGGGTTGAGATTTTTTAAGATTAGACTTGATCTGTTAAAAGTAAGTTTCCGCCAAAAAAAAAAACAATCTTGAAACATGAATCGCTGCATAAATTTACTATATCCAGTCGAATGCAAACCTCTGCGTGCGAATCATGAGTGAATTAGTAGTTTTCCTTCTGTATAACTCGACCAGTAAACTTGTTTGATATACAACTGTATATTATTTGGAAATTTTCTGTTGCTTGAACTGTTAATTGTAAAAATTAGTTCTGAGTTGAAATTTCAGCGAACTTGAAACGAAAAATTTGTTCCCTAAATCACACAAAAAAATCGCTGATCTGTAGAATCGCCAAACTTCTCGGTTAGTTCGAGAACATTCTGGAACGAGAACCCAGGAAAAGTGATTAAGTGCACGCGTAAAAAGTCGTTTAAGGAGGCTCCATGGGGTTTTTTGACCGCGCGTGATCTGGGTGCGGACATAGCACGAGCTTTGAAAGATTCAACATGCAAAACAAACAAAACGGCTCGATACGATCGCACGATTGTTCTCTGAAAAGGTGAGTTAAAAACCGTTTAACACAATACAGTTTTTATGTGATGGAATCTAGAGTCTCCAGCAACTGCCCTCGTAATATTCAAAGGCCCTCTCTGCCTGAAAACCGAAAAGAGTTATCGGGTTTCCTTCGATGGAATTTCCTAAGATTTGCTGGACCGTTAAACATATTTGAGCCCTTCCTGGTGCCTGTTGATAAAAACAATTCATATGACCAATTTTGAGATAGAGGAAGAAAACACAAAATTGCAAATAGCGAGGAAACTGCCTTAGTAACCCCTACTTTTTTGGTTTTTAAATGATCGGCTAGACAATTTTCACAAATTGAAGATCAAAGGCAAAGCCAAATTATCGCTGGCGAGCGCCTCCCTTCGCAGAACCTTAGTTTAAGAACGGAAATCATTTTGATAATATTTACTACAGCAAATGATAGTCCGAACCTTGCTCATTGCCTTTTGATGGATTTTAGTGACCTTGAAAAGCGAAACATAAAAATTTTCTAGAAAAACATAATGCTGTCGCGCGCGCCAACATTGAGCAAAAACCCTATGGAGCCTCCAAAAGAGTGATAGTGCGATTTACTGCAGATCATTAACGAGAGAATTATCACCAGGTAGCGGGTTTAAAAAAAACAACAACAACAAACATGGGAAAAGTGAACTTAGGACCCAAAATAAAAGACGGCTAAAAATCGTGTACTACACAAGGGATAGGGAACGCGGAAATATTTGTGGAGGTCAAAGTGGGGAAACTCCGGGTCTAATTCGTGTTAAAACCTCGCTAATTAGACCGGTAAACGAGTGGTAAAGCACGCGGGAAAGAATGGATAGGAAACACATAGAAATGAAAGCGAGTTCTAGTAAAGATGTTCAAGTTGGCGTGGGAAAAAGCTGAGTTAGTTAGCAGGAGAAAAGTGAAAGTTTAAAGAGTAAGCGGAGGAAAAGTCGGGAGAGCATTTGCGGGCAAAGTTGTAAGGGATTGCGAAAGAGTTTGTACTAGTTAGCTCCAAAGAGGGAGAGTTTTCAGGCGTGGAAAAATCAGAAAAATCCCTTCTGCTTTCTTGATCTTATACGTGATCGCTGCAAAGCACATTACTTTGACTTACGTTTACAACTTCCACCCGCAAACCTTAAAGAGTGCGTCTTTGAAGAATTTTGTCGACTGGGAAAGTGCTTCCCATGTGACCGTATCTCAGTCCTGCGGTGCATAAAAGCGTGAACTCAGTTAGCGCAAATGATTATTATTGAACAACTCGGCTCTAAACGCTTGCTTCTAAATTAGTTATGATGAACCTGCTGACCAGAACTCGAGTGCATGACACGTCTCAGCTAACTATTATGCGATAATTACGTTAGATTAAAACGCATCAAGCGTGGTCTGGCAGCGAGGTGTTGAGTCGCTTAGTTGTCACCTGAAGTAATATAAACGTGCGATTTTTAACGTTAGTTACACGATAAGCCTCGAGCGATAAGACCTACTATAAGCAAGAAACTTGCGTCTCCCTTAATGGCTTTTTCCATTAGAGAATTGATTGCTCCTTAGAGATGTCAATTTCAAAGACTGACAGTTGAACTTGTGGAGCAAATGGAAGAAAGTCTTTTTTATCTGGTGGTTATCTAAGAACAAGTCTTTGCAGCGCCCTGCTATAATTTTTAATTTCCTTGATTGTTGCCCTTGAATTTCCAAGTTGCTTTCAAATGCGTTTTTTAACGGAAGAAAAAAATCAAAGGGTATTGCGTCAAATATCATGTACATTAGTCAGTCAGCAAGGAGTTTAGTTAGTTCTTCTACGCGTTATTTTTTGTTTTAAGCGGAAACTATAACTTAACGTTGTGGAAGCATAAATCTCCGTGACTGTTTTTAAGCAATATTTGCGAATTCTATTTCAATTTAAAAGGAGGTATTTAAATCTCTGACAAATATTCAAATTTTTGATCGTCGGTGTAAAGAAATTATTTGAAAGCAAGCACAAAAGACAAATTTTTAAAGTGAAGGCGAAAGGTGACGTCAGAGGGATTTAGTGATCAATTACTTGATCATACGTATTTTTCTGCTTTGTTACATTTTTCAGAATTTTTTGGTAAAAACGTGTAGTTCTAGCTTCGCCTTTGTTAACTTTTACCTGAGATTCGTTCTAATATTTTAAAAAGAACGAAATGATTTTCGCCCTATTTAATATCATTGCTTGATCACCCGTTGCGGAGAAGCTTAATTAGTGAAAGCGTCAACTAAATTGCGTAATTGCTTCATTTGTTGGAGGAATCCTTTTTTGCTGGCCATCACCGACGAAGGAGGAGAATTCTCGCTTTGTCTCTCTTGAGCTGTGGTTAGCATTGTTTACTAATATTGAAATACTTGATATTGAACTCGCTTTCACATTAAGAACTATGTAAGGCGAAGACAAAGGCTAGCGTCGTATATCTTCAAGACTTCACCTCTTGAATACGACAATATTTACCAGATGGCCTTCGCCTTGGTCATGCGCAGATCACATTCAACTGCACGCCACTACGTCATGCCGTTCGGAAGTATTGTCATTTTGCCTTTCGTACTTGTCAGAATCCGTAAAAATGCTCTTTATTTTAAAGAAGCCGTCTTTGCTCGTACAGCCTTTTAATGTCACTTTGCGGACACCACCCCTCAGGCAGCGGCTGAGATAAACAGAATTAAATTGCTCCCTTTTTTTTTCTCTCTTCCTACGCTGATATTGTCCATTTTTTAACCCGTGATGATCGCATTGTTTGGCCAGTTCCGTACCTAGTGTTATCATAAAAATGGCCTTTAACTGGAGATGCGCTACGGAACTTATTTTCGTAGATGATCCAAAGAATTGAAGAAGAGCTCGCCGATATTTTCCTGTTCGTGTTTGCGAGCAGGTGTCCAGTTATAACGCGTGCGCACTAAATTCGAAATGTTGTTTATAATATGTTATGGTTTCTGTATGAAGAGGAAATATTTTTTGTGAAACCGCAGGGGAAAACAGCGAGCTTGATGGAAATTGTATAGAGTGATCCTCTCAGTTGGGTTACACAGCATCAAGGTTTTTTATTTCACCATCTGTCAAAATCCACTTTATTTCCGATTTTTGTGCCGACGAAATCGAATTTGCATTCACACTTTGGAAAGAAGTGCAACATTTACTTTTTCGGAAAATCGGAGCGCAATTAATGGTGTGTATTATTGACAGTTTGCACTAGAAAGTTGAGCGGGAGGAATCTTCGAGGTCTGGGCAAATAGCTTGCGCGGGCAGATTTGGTATCGAAAAGACGCGCCGTTGTCTTCGTTACTATGCGATGATGTACCATTGGACCAATACTTACGTTGTAAATGCCTCTTTGTGCTGAGTAATTCGGTTTTTATTTATGGTTTGCGTGGTGCTATTACTGGGCGAAAAATGGGCTTTTTTGGTGTTTCGCGAAAGATTAGATGAAAAGAGCAGGACTATAGCATAACCTTCGTCAACAATGTCATTGAAGGAAATTCGCCTCTCTTCCCCAGAAGATCCGCGAGCTAATGAAAAAGTTGTTATAAACGTCGGTGGTATTAGACACGAGACTTACACTACTACTCTAAAAAATATCCCAGACACAAGACTGTCCTGGATCACGGAAAACAAGACACAACTTCCCGAATATGACCCAAATACGAACGAGTATTTCTTTGATCGCCATCCGACGGTCTTTACACAGATCTTAAATTTCTACCGCACGGGAAAACTTCACTGCCCCAATGATGTGTGTGGTCCGCTTTTTGAAGAGGAGCTTGCATTTTGGGGAATCGATGAGCTACAGGTCGAATCATGTTGCTGGTTGAACTATAAGAAACATCGCGAAGCCCAGGCGAATTTGGACACATTGGACGGGCATGATTCAGACAGGGACAGCCTTTCAGACATGGATATGACGGTGTACGGACTTGTCGCCGACAGCATTAGAAACAAGAACCGCACTCTCTGGAAAAAGATTCAACCCAAAGTTTGGACCACATTTGAGGAGCCATATTCGTCTCGGCTGGCCCAGGTTAGTGACACGAACGTATATAATAGAAAAAACATGCTTCTAATTTGCGTTTCATTTTGCATGTGTATTGTCAATATTGTTTAATTTCACACGAATCGCTCATGAAGTTGTGTGCTCCGCTTGACGCTTTTGTGCAAATGCGTTTTAGGCTTTGGCCATTTTATCCATTCAGATCTTGTCGATAAATTCAAGTCAAAACGCCCATTACTGTGGTTGAGAAATGATTTTACTACGGTCAGTTTGGTTTCCAAGAGACCTGAACGATGAACGCTCCACAAGGCAAATCACTCGTGCGATTATTTTATTCAAACATTGTTCGAGGAAACTCAAAGCGACAGCACGCCAACTGACGGATTACCTTAGTTCCATTTTGCTTTTCCATTAATCTTCAATTTGACATCACCCTCTGGTAACCGCGAACCTAAATTCTTGGCGCTAATTTACAAACGAATCGTGAATCATCGCTACGTTGTTGTGATTCTGTGCGCAGACACGAGAAAACGATTTTGAATGGGGAAAGTAGAATTGATGCTGTGTTTATAGTTAACCGCTCTCAAATAAACAATCTTAAACGGGCGCACTTAGTTCGGCCCTGATTGAATCCTTCACGAATTATTCGGTGAAAATTTTCATTCGCTTTTACGGCGGTTTAAGGATCAGCCAGACATGGACAAAAATCACATTAACAACAAATATATTAGTGGCCACAATCTGAAAGTAATACTTCTGTTTCATCAGCCTTTAGCAGGTGTCCTGGCGAACAGTGGAGGTGGATATTAATTTCGGATTGAGATTTTTTGTTTCAAGTCTCATCTTGAACTTTCAAACTTTTCCTGACACTTTTTAATATTTAAATGGAAAAGTTAATGAAAATTTATGGTTAATGACTGTTCTTTGATACAATGGTGAATTTACAAAATACAAAAAGCTGTCTGTTATTTCGTCGCAATTGTCAAAACCTTAATTCATAATTTCAATTCAAACATGTGAATTTTACAAAATAATAAAAATATAGCCAGACAAACACGTTTCATGCCCTTTAAGATATTTATTTCGATCTTATTTGAAAAGCTGTTTCACGGAGCATTGTAGCAATGGGACATGACAGCAACGAGATAGATTTTTCTTTTTCCAATCGTATCCACGCATGCGTAAGTGCCTGTCTTGACATAGAATTTTACGTGATCCGGCCGTTTGTTCGCTGAAAATTAATGGCTCTGACTTTCGTATCTTTTCGAGGCTACAGCTTTTCTCGAACTTTTTCTTCCAGTGATAGGTAAAATGACCAAGTTGGCGATCATTAACTCAACGATTAAAAACCAACTTCACAGAACGTCATTGCATAATATTAATCAGGTTTCGATCAGCAAGCAAAAGGCTGCCTCAGTTCGCTGTCTACAACATAAATAATGGTGAAAAGGCAATGTTTCAAGCGCTTTTCAGGAACTTAAGATAACACATGTTTTCTCAATAATTTTTGCCATTTTGTTGTGATGTTTTTCGAGTAAACCATGCAGTTCTTGATTATTTTTTCTCCCTCCGAACTCTCTAAAGTAAAAATATATTGCAACCATAATTCTTTCCGTACCGCATTGAGTGTAATATGTACACATTTTCTACAGTTTACAGTCTATCCATTGAGTATCGAGCGGATTTCACTTTATCTTTTTATATCTCGCTTGGGCATAAGCTAACGAAGGCAAATCACCACACAATTTCGCGAAAGATCTTTTTATTAAGAATCGAAAATTAAATGTTATCGAAATTCGGCGGCAACTTAACTGAAATGGAAAAATATTCATTCATCCTAGACAACGTTAAGTAACAGCTGGGCATAAACTTTCTTCTTTAAGCCTCTTGTCCTGATAAAATTGGGTCAAAGCTTTTCTCGAAATCGTGCGCCATAACATAACAAATTTTCTGGTCGTTTTTCCTTTGCATCGAAAAACTTTTTGTTACCGTCTTATTCTGTCGTCACTCGTAGTTCTAAAGTAGAAATTTAATCTCTTTTACAACGTAATGATTGATTTTTTTTATTATACTCATTATGTAAAACACTCGTCAACGCACTTAATGGTTTCATGATCGCATCCTGCAGTTTTTGTCGTCATTGCTAATTGTGTGCAATTAGTTTTTGGTTTCAAAGAAATTTTGTCAAGAATTGTCATGATTTTAAGACGTCGAAAGCAACGCTTGACGTTTTGTAAGTGCCAAAAACATTTGCCAAACGTCCCCCTTTTTTTATTTTTTATTTCGTTACCAACATAAAAAGGCTTAAGTGGAAAATTTTTTTATCAAATTGCTTTTCATCTTATTTTCTTAGTTATTTTTCATTCTCTGAAAGGCTCTTGTGCACAATTCTTGTAATTTGTACACAACGCGAGAAAAGCAAACCGGGTTTAACTTTTAAAATCTCTATTGCAAAATGGACTCTGGTTTACCCTTTCAGACTAATATTCCCGGTATAGAAATTATTTTCTGAAATTTTTATCTATGCTGTTTACTTGTTGAGAATACGTACGTGACCTTGGTAAGAATCATAGAAACACGAATAATATAGAGTCTGACTGAATCGGAGCAAGATCGTTCTTAAATAAATATACAGCAGCGCTTTCATCTGTTCTATCAAAGCACTTTTATGCTAAAACTAAAGTTCACCCACTGTCAAAAGTATGTTTATTTTTAAGCTGCGAGCTTTAAGAGAAAGAAAACTAATCAGTTTTGTCACAAGAAGATAGTTGTTGTTTTTGTTTGATCAAATAGATTGCAACCTTCCGACAAACAAGTTTTCGCCTGCGGTCAAGTCATGATCTATAGAATTTTTACAGAAGGGGCGATACTCTTCGAATGTTTTTCTTAAAGTTTCATGTAGCGGTGTTTCGATAGAATAATACGTGTACGAGATTAGGAGAAACCTGCATTGCCTTGGTTGCTACGTACTGTTGTAAAACCACCCAAAAATATTGTATTGGATTCAGTTTGAATTGACTGCTGTACAAACCAATGGATATGTATATTGCTACCTGTATCAACAAGCGAAGCAAATCGTAAATGACTTGTTTCTGAAATAGAGAACAATATTCCAGTGGACGAAGGTTTTCAGAAACCGTAGAAATCCCTTGATAGCCCTTCTCTTATCCCATCCACCCAAGTGTAACTTATATTTAACCTTGAAATAGTCTCGTCAAAATTTTGAGGTCACGCGGACTCTTTTTTTAACCATTTTTTTCCGTATCACAGGCTTAATCTTTAGAGAAACTGTCTCGGGGGTCTTGACGGTTTATAGCGTAGCTGTTTCGAGCGAAATCCTTTATGTTTATCCCAAAAAATCACAAAATCTTGGAAAAATGACTATCCTGACTGTAGTGTAGAAAGGTAAACGAGAACTTTCTTAAAAAATAGTGAATTTTTAGTTCGATACGGTGAAATGAAGAAAGATCATTTCACGGTTTTTTTGTTATGTTATTAACGTGAGTCCTCACAAGGATGTAGGCCTTCAGTTTCTTCGCTTCTACGCTCTCTCATTGAGGCTCTGCGGTGAACTGAACTTAGGTTACACTTCTAGGATTATTAAAGCCTCCTATAAGTCTATTTAGGATAGGAATCAAACACCCATGAAAAACACAAGCAAATACTGCGAAAATTACAGGAATCACGAAGGCTCGTTCAAAGATGTTTTAGCGATAAAAATCGTCCAGGCTCGCCTTCATTTTTCATTCAGAAAGAATCAGACTCTCCGAAAAAAAGGTGCGAGTCTCGCAATCTCTCAACGTCACCCTTAGCAGTGACCTGCCTTAAATGGAGCCAAGTCAAGAATCATTGCTTGGTTTTCCTCAGTGCACCGTGCAAACTAATCCAAAACTATGGACCAATTTGGAAAAGGGAAGGGAAAAAACAAATTTAGAAATCCTAAATAGAAACCTAATGAGATGTTCAAAGAACAAGAATGGTTACGAGTGGAGAAGGACAACACGCGTCACGAACGACACGATGAAAAATTTAGACTAATGTTTTAGATCCTTAATCTATTACAAAGATCCTTGATAGAAAACTGCGACTTTATCCGTACTTTAGGCCCCCTTTTCTGGGCCTTCTGTTTAATTTAAGATTCTCATTGACGTTTTTTATTTCCCATGCTCGTGGACTTGCTTCGATTAAGTTCCCTTTGCTCAGTCGACCTATTTAATACCACAGAATTATTCTTAAGCTTCCACCTACGCGTAAAAGGTTTATTTTTTCCCATTATAAAACACTCTAAACAACAACAGTAGACGACAATTAGGCCTATCGCCTTCCAGTGACACTGTACCTTTACCTAGCGAAGTTTGTAGCAACTTTTCTTCAGTGAAAAATGCTAAGTGAAATTCATTGTTTTGTTGGTAGGCTATTGCATTTACCACACTGATCCTCATTCTGACCTCCGTCATAACGTTCTGCCTAGAAAGTGTTCCCTTCTTTGAAGACAAGTCATCCACTCAGTATCAGGTCCTCTACATCACGGATATCATTTGCGTGGCTTGGTTTACACTCGAGTTTGTTATGCGACTTACTTTCTGCCCAAGAAAGCTGCAGTTTATCAAGAAACCTATGAACTGGATTGATTTTTGTGCCATCATGCCGTTTTATTTGGATTTGTTCATCAGCTCTTCCAATATCAAAACCATTGTAGTTTTGCGTGTGGTCAGACTTATTCGAGTGTTTCGAATCTTTAAACTCTCGCGACATTCATATGGTCTTCAGATCCTCGGTCACACTTTAAGGTCGAGCTGTAGCGAGCTGTTTCTTCTGGCCTTCTTCCTTAGTATAGGTGTGGTGATATTTTCAAGTATTATCTATTACGCCGAAAAAGACATACGCAACACCAAGTTCACAACCATTCCAGCCTCCTTCTGGTGGGCTGTTGTCACCATGACGACGCTCGGCTATGGAGACATGGCACCAGAATCCTGGGAAGGAAAAATCGTGGGCTCCTTTTGTGCGATCAGTGGTGTTCTTATGATTGCACTTCCGGTTCCAGTGATAGTGAGCAATTTTTCGTTGTACTATTCTCATGCAAAAGCAAGGCTCAAGCTGCCGAAGAGGAAGAGACCGCTGGTCATTGGTGCTGCTAACGCGCTCAAGGTTGCTCAATCGTTTGTTACGCAAAGCAGTCCAAAAATTTCCAAGGAAATGGTAGCAGATCATATCGAAAGTGAAGATCAAGATGATTCGGAAAAGGATGATTCACGCCCTGGTAGTAGAAACCGTTGGTCGTCACCTTATCCCAGCATTCGCTCAACTCCTCGAGCGACTCCAATGGAAAGGCGACGGCTCCCAAGCGCAAACACTGTAGTCATTCCTTCATCACCAAGAAACTCTCTACCAACGTTAGGGCAAGAAGTAAAGAGGGGGAGTTTGTTTGCAGTTCCGGAGGCAGAACGAATCGAAATAGAAATGGTAGAGTGTAACCCTTCGTGTTCAGTGATAGTTGAAAATATACCAACGAACGTATCCACCAAGGAGAGTGTATCCCAGCAGTCGTCACCATCAGCTCTCAATTCAACCTTCAGAAGCTCTGAAAAAGTGTCTGAAGTGTCCTCAGCAGCAACTGCGCTAAGCCCCAAGAGAAGTGATACTGAAAGTGGTTCATCTGTTGTTGAGATGAAAACTCCGCCAAGCTCTCGGCAAAGAAGTACCTCTTCTAACCAGTCCATGTCCATAGATTCGACGCAAGGCTCGCCAAAGCTGAACCCACGGGGGCGGATGGGACGCCGCGGCAGCCTGTATGTTGTTGGTTTTACAGCCAAACACTGGCAGAATAAGGCGTTGAAGAAAAACAAGAAGACCCAATCTGCTCAGACTGACACAGGTTCGCGTAAGCCTTCGGTAACGTCGACCGCAGATCGCACAAGCTCTGCAACCCAGGCTGGTATTGCGACGAGTGGTCGAAGAAGCAGTGGCAAAACTCCTGATGACTCTGGGCTGTCTTCTCCGGAGAAAGAGTCTCAGTTACATTCTCAACTCACTGCTTCAAGAGAGTCGGGAACTGCAACACAGACGGAAGAGGGTAGACCCTTGGCCCAAAATGGTTTGCGAGACATACATGACGGCCATGGTTACCACGGCGTTGATGAAAGAAACAGTAAGAGTGTTCATACGTCTAAGCGATCTAGAAGTGAACCCCATGACAGCTCGCGATTCAAAGCCCTCCCAGTAAATAGATTACGCGACGAGTATCATAATGGAAAATCAACGGGAGTGTCTGTATCTATAGAAAGTAACGACTCCAGTGCGAGATTGTCCGACGACTCATTAACGATTAGCGATCGGCACCGACAGCGACGCGGATCCTCTCCACTGGTCAGACAAAAGGCCGTATTTACTTTTGATATGCCTGATCAATTAGTGCAGGTTGACCCAAGTGCTGGAGGCCGCCTCGCGGCTTCGAAACGTAAATCAACCCCGTCACGTGCACACGACGACAACGGATTTTCTCTCTCCCCTCTTATTGAGCATAGCGAAAGTGACCTGGCAGAACCGAGGAAACTCATGGAAACCCGAAGAAACTCGTGTATTCCAGCAATAACAACGGAAAGAAAAAGTTCCAACAAGGGCAAGAAAAGCAAGTCTTCAGGGATCATTCCTAACGGTTATGTCAACGGTTCTTACCATTTCGATGAAGACGACAGAAGATTAAGCGAGAGGCGGTTATCATCTGGAACTCAGAACAGTGGTATTTCGAGCGCTAAAGAACTCTTCCTTGATCCGGGGTTAAATCGGTCGCGAAGTGAAACATACCCGGCTTATTTCGCACTCGGTCCAGAAGCGCACCCGTCTATTACCCTCTCAAGTCACGGTGAACCATTCTACACAGAAGCTAAATCGTTCGGGCATTACTCTGCCCTGGATCATCGACAAATTTCGTCAAACTCTGATTCAAACTTACCTTCTATAAGTGAAGAACTCGCTGGCTTTAACTCCAAACAGCGCGGGGTAGACATGGCCTGTTTAGAGACACCAGGGATGCTGCCACGACCAAACTCTCTCCCCAACGCCTGGAGCGGGAATCTTGTCCGACCGGTTGTAATGCACCGTCCACATAGCGACTCCGTCTACTTCAATCATACCGATGCGTACCACTTCCCTTCGGAAGTGGGTAGTTCAATGGGAAATCTTCGACAACCCGCAGGAATTCTGCGATTTCCTGCAGCGAACGTTAGCCAAAGTGATCGAAAGGGTCAACCGGTACGAAGGCACACTTATGGTTCTTTTGAGGAGCAGAAATTGATTCGTGACCAGGAAATGGAAAGCCTTCTGGCTCAGCGACGCCAAGGGCGTGTACTTTATGTCCACGTGCCGCAAAGTGAAACCACGAGTCGTACAACAACTGATCATGGTGAGCATGGTGACAGAATGACGGAAGTATCACGATATGAAATGTCACAGTCGAAAAATAACGCTTGTGAGCACGTTGGTTCGCCTTTCTTTAAAAAGACGGAATCTGTATCGAGCCCAGATTTGCTTTCAATGAAAGGAACTTTACCGCCAGGTAGACTCTCTTCAAATCTATCTAATAGTTGGTATCAATCGGCCAATGAACCTCCAAGAACACTTAATGGTTTTGATGGGATCTTTAGTGACTATCCCAATTACCCATCACACCCTAGCGGTGGAGCGCTATCGACATGTTCAGTTTCTGTTCATTCGGTTCCAAATAGTGTACAAAACGTCTCTGTCAAACATTTTGTTGATGAATCAATAGCTGCTGGGTTGCCATCGACTTCACGATCATCTGGTGAGGAAGCTGCGCGTGTTCAGAGCGCATCATCGCCAGCACTTGAACGTACGGACGGAGAAGTGATGTTCAATGGACATGACACTTTACAAAAAAGAGACAGTTCAAGCAGGCCTGCTAGTGTTCCAGTATTCAATCGTCAACGAGCTCGTGCAATTTTTGTGGGTGATTCTGGAATTGATAGCGTGGGTAGTTTAACTTCAATGACACATTCGTTGGAAGCCGAGGTGGAAAGCGTGACATGTCCAAGTAACTCTAGAGTCGACATCCTAAATCCAATCCATGAGAATGACACTGAAATCTCCGATTCGAGCCAAGCAGAAAACGCTCGAAACAGTGGAACAGCAGTGTCCGTGCAATCCGCGAACGAGGACCATGAGAAGACTAAGAAAAAACAGCTAGTGATGAGCAATGTGAAGCTTAATGGAAACCGTATGTCAGATATTCTTGGTAACTCGGATTTATACGAGTCCAGCTTAGTGTAGAGCAGCTCAGAGGCTTTCGTCGTCATAGAGCATGGTCACAAAGCGAAATCGTTGGTCAAAGGAACTAACAAAGGATCAAAATGCATATAGAAGTACTTACTTAGGTTCGATGGCCAGTTCTGTAGGTAAATCTCATGTAAAAGCAGGTTCTTTTACTTTACCTCTTAGTGAGAAGGCAAAACTTGTGAAAAAATAATTTTTTGGTATTAAAAGAGATCATTTAAAAGTAATCCGTCTCCTTTCTTCGTTCTAATTTTTGGCTTCATGCTATGCTGTGTTACGATCAGAAGCAAATTGCTCCTTCTTCCTCATCCATGAGCAGACTGAACTCAACTCCTCTTTATGTGAAATTAGGGTAAAGATTTGCAAGTGTTGAGATATTTCTTAGAGACAGAAGGACGAATCAAAACACCAGTACTGATACGGTAAAAACAAACAGATTTTTTAAGCGGAAAAATAGAAATTGTTTTGATTTTCTGAAGGTGAAATCGATTGGTGGGTGGGTAACAGTGTTCACGTTTCTTTCCCTTGCCACTCACATACACAAACAAAATCCTAAACCATGACCAAACCAAAATGCGTCCAACTTAGATATTTGTTGACACTTCTGTCGTTCGCCAAAACAAAGAGACCCTTTACCTCTCTTGGCTCCTCCTGAAACAAAAACAAAAGACAAAAAGAAAAGCTGACTGATTCTAACACCCTGAAACCATACAATGAAAAGTCAGAAAAAAACGAAGGTGGTTTTTGGTACAAGAGTGCACAGCTATCGGGTGCAAATCTGAAATCTCCTCCCCGCTTCCCGGTCCCCAGTGTCGCGCGATTAAGAGTTTTCAGAATTTAGTTTTAATGAGCTAGCTTTGAGTAAGTCTTAATAGTGGGTGCTGCTTACATTCTTTCGTGTGCTTCACTCTTTGAAAATATTTGCTATCCTCTACTGAGTCGCGCGCGTTATAAGGTGTTCCCTTAGTTCGGTTTTTTTTTTTTATCTATTCGCTGCATTTGTTAGTGATATCGTGGGCAAATAAATCATGTATAATAACCCTTTTATAGCTCCCTTAAGTGATCGATGACTGAGAGAGTAATTATCCTTATAATATCAATACAATATCAAGCTGACAAGTGATGAGATTATTATTTGATCCAATACCAAATTCTCAAACATCATTAAAATTGTATGGTAAACAGTAAAAGGGGCTAAAATAGCCAAACTTTAATGTCGATTACTCCCAAATTTACTGACATTGAATTTTTTAAAGTGAAAGCGTAAGGACCAGTTCACGAAAGCAATATTCTAGAGCGCGGAAAATAAAGCCGTGTTGTGGGTCAAAAGGTTGAGAAATTCAGACGAATATGCACAAGACTTGATATAGATTTAATGCTGAATGGTTCTGAACCCTAACTGGATTTTCAGAACTGGGCTTGCGTGTTCGTCATCTCACAGCAAAATTATTACTGTCTTGTGACTGACAGAAACAGGTGATGAGAGAAGCAGGTGGCGTGTAAAACTGACGCTCAACTCGTCATGATTTAGCTGAGTTTTGGGGTTAAGAAATAAATTTTCGTCGAGAATCTCAGTGTGAGTTGAGCTTCATGTGAAGCGAAAGATGTTAATGAGTTCGACTGACGAATTTTTCCGCGAATTTTTTCTTTAATGTGTATCAGGAACTTCGGGATAGAATTGGCCAGTACGGACTTGTTTCAGTTCACCCGTCTCTGCTTTTAATAGCGTTGGGCACATCTCCACAAATACCATCAACGGTTACTGAAGCGTGTCCAACGATCAAAATATTGACCTTTGTACTGCAGGTTCTTAACTATGGAATGATGAATGCGTAGAAAAGAGCGAAACTATTCGTTTAAGTAATACATCCTTGAGCGTGCGATGCTGTTCGCTAAAGTTGTAAAAACTGATGTATCTACTGTAACCCTCTTGCTTAGTTTGTTACCTTTTTTCCTTAGATCTTCAATTTCCTTTTTCTTTTGCATTGATGAATTCAAACTTTTATTGTACTCTTAAGTTGCACGAAGCATCAGTGAAAGATAAAAATGTTCCGCTTTTCAAATGACAGAAACAAAAAAAAGGTGGCGCTTTCCATCCTTTTCTTTCGTCTTGCTAGCGCTGAATTGCATAAAAACTTATTTTAAATAAAAGAAAAGCAATTAAACCTACACCACGACAAAATAACGATTCAACAATCACTAATGAAACTCAGTAAAATGCCTTTAAGACAGCCCAGTTATCAAATATTTTTTGTTCACCAGAGCTGTAGAAAGTTCTAACGATGGATTAGGGCCAGGGAATGACAAGAACTTCTGATGACATCCTAAAACCTGACTCATTACCGCGGTTTGCTTTTTAAAATAAATCAATTTTGGAATGACTTACTATTTCGAATTCATTTTTTTATCAAATGATATGAATTTATGTGAATGCGAATTTATATGAATGCGAATTCATAAACTTTATTTTGAAAAATTGCGTTGTAAATCATTAAAATGTAGGTATTTATTACAATCGTAATTGAACTGCAATATTGAACGGCCGCCAACATTTGCTTTCTTTACTAACAAAATGAAAATTGATTTTCAGTATGTTTTCCAACGTATTTATCTTTTACAAAACAGAATTTAGCTAATGTTTCTTATTTGTTTGTACTTTTATCGCAAAAGGAAGTTTCAGAAAGCTTTTGACTAATGAAAAACAAATTAAAGCTGCAAACCGCAAAGCAGTCAGTGACGCATTACGGGCGCACTGGTAATCTCCCGTCTTGTCTTTCGCTTCTCAGGCAATGAGAATGTCCTCTCCTCTCCTTTTTGCAGCATGAAGAGGAATTCACTTCTATCCAATTACGTCCACATTCCCTTTTTTCTCCACCACTACCCCCTTGGGCTCCTTGTTTTCCCTTCAGGTTTGTTTGTTGATCTAAAATTTACTTGCTAACTCTCTCACTCCATTCTGATTCCGCTCGTCTCCTTTTTTTTATTATTATTATTATTATTTTATTTTTTTTTTTAGCGACGCACTCAAAGAACCACAAAAAAGAAAATAAACTACTCTGAGCGGTGCTTATCAACGAATAAACCGGAAAAAAGAGTATATTTATAGAATTCGCACTTGACTTACACCTTGCATTCGCTGAAGGTGTCGTCGAAGCGCAATGCACCCCAGTGGGTTCCTAAGTTGATCACTATACATTATGAATTGTATGCGTCACAGAAATGTTAGTCAGACCAATCGTGCCTGTGTGTAATGTACCCGCGGTCGATTAGTGGTTAGTCGCTCCTATTCATCTCGTTTCTACTCGTGTAGTTTGTATTTTCGAGGATTAGGGACACGTATATTTAAAGGCGGCTGAGGGATCAGAAAGTTTAAAAGTTATCCTCACAAAAACACTAAAGAAGAAGTGCGAGGTAAGTAAAATTTCATCAGCTGACAACTTTTATTTGTTTTAGAAAGGTGGTGTACACTCGGTAGGAGTCTTATCGCTTTCTTGTTGAAACAAACTATCTTGCATCAATGTAAGTTAATTCATTCATTGAAAAACATTTGGATATATACTCGATCTTGCCGAATATATTACTTAATGCCGCCTTTTATCGTTTAGTTCTGGCATGTTGAGGTCAAAGTACATCATACCCATTTTCACTTACGAGAGTGAGTCGATGTACTCACCTCCTTTGCGTCTTTTTAGTTAAGTTATATCGCTATAGAGGTAGTAAATGTGTTCAGATTTTACGAGTCACAAGTGGTTATGATAGCCATGTTGATTTCGAGACCTTTTCGTCATTCAGATTTTACGGTTTGAAACGTGTTTGAGCGCGAGTGAGACAGATGACAAAGTTCTAGTCTTTTAGTATTTAGTATTAGTAATGTTTAACTGATATTTTATTACTTTATAAACAGATTTAGTGAAATCACGTCACCGAGGGTATAAATATAGAGGTGACTTGCGATAAAAGTTTTCCGAAAACTCTCACACTCGTGTCTTCTTACCCTCAACGCAACACTAAATCAAGAACACGAAACCATTCCCACAGCGCGCGACAGCCATGCTTTTTAACGCTCAACTTGCGCTTTCTTGTGTTGATAGCTTCTCTGACGTTCTCTAGTTAAGTTTTTCATAATATTTCAAGAAAGAAATATGGTCAGTTATTCAATCTTTTGTCCTAATCATAAAAGATGCATGTCACAAACATGCTGTTTTGATCTTTTTACAGTCACAAGCCGACAACAGAAGAGATCGATTATATTACTGAGGATGATCAATTTTTTAATATAAATTTAACTTTTGTTCAAACTTTTGCTTTGTCTTTGTCTTCCTCTTCCTCTTAAAGTGAAGAAAGAAGGAAAGCAGAGAATAAAAACCCGCAAAAGACTTCGAGATTTTTAGTTGCTAAAGTAACACATACCATCATAAGAATTCGTTTTTCTCGCAAGAAAAACCATCGTAGTTTTGTATCAAGCACACAAATAACGAAAGCGGGCATAGCCGATTTTGGAAATGACGTTTTCGCTTGTGATTGGCTGACGCCAAAATTTCCAGCTGTATATTAGTTTTCAGGGGTGTGTTGAAAAAACGTGAATGATCGGAAAAATAAATTATAACAGATTGTTCCCGCCGAGAGGTAAACGCATACAGTTTCCATGTGCTCACTGATCCTTATACCTACTGTTTTCAGTTATGTAAACTACGGCCTTCCGCAAATGTCAACAATTATCTAACTTCATTAAAAAATACTTTCGAATGAATTCAATGTCATCATAACAGCCAAACAAGATTTCCAAAATTCAGTGTTGATTCCTTAATTTTATAGATTGAAGTTTACATCCTGCCAGAAACATTGAAATTTTTTGAAGAATGTTGTTTCTGTTCACAATCACAATATACACAAATATTCTACATTTACGCATTATGAGTTGTCTGTTGGAAAAAAATTGGGAATCTAAACCGTGAAAGAGTCCAATTAGAACGGACTTAACTCTGTAACACGCTATGGGCAAACATAATCTTAATCCCTTAGATTCTCGCTCCTTCCATCTCATGTTTAAAGTATTTGTTTGGTCTCCTGGCTAAATTTTTTCTTGGGGGCAAAATTTGCCTTAAATTTCCTCTCTCTGCGCAGCTACAAAGATTAAAAATCAAGTTTGCCTTCCAAGATTTAGGCTCTTTACATTTTGATTTTATCTCTTTATTTCCGTTTGCGTTTTCCTTTTCCATTTTCCGCCTAAATCAGAAAACGGCCAGGAAGTTGAAGTTTGAGCAGCTAAACATTTATTTTTTTTAATCTGGTTATTTCAATAAAAGTCTTCTCTTCAAGTTTAAGACTCGTGTTTTATGAATAAAACAGAATTTAGGAGAATCTTTTTTAATTTTTTTGCTGCGATTTTCTAGAGTCACTTCACTTGACAAACCGTGTAAGCGCCGATTTTTGAAATTTCGCCAATAAAACTGACATAAATATCAATTACTAATCATTTATTCTCCGTGTCAAAAGACGTTTAAACCTCTTACGAAAATCAAGCACTTTTCTGTTTGTATTTTCTATTTCTTGAGTCAGCAAAAGCAATTCAGCGTCTTTTCCACCTGTTCTAATTACCATCTTAAAGCTATTCGAGTGGGAAGGGTAACGATATAAATAAGCTGTCATCCTGTGTCATCTGAAATGTCAAACCTAAAGAAAAGAACAAAGCAGAGGATGACTATTTATCATTTCGGAGAAGCATCACTCGTATTCATCATGAGGATTCTTGCCTGTCTGAACGAGATACTCAGAGTTTCAGCCATGGCAAATCATTTCAACTCCCGGATGCAGCGAAGTTTTCAACAATCACCTTGACTACAAACATCTCCACCATCTGGCGTTTGTGAAAGCTTTTCGTGAGATCTGTGTTGATAATCTCGATCTATATTGTTCAACACGTTCATTTAGATTTGAGCTCATTCTTAACTTCCCATCAGAGGATTCGCAGTGAGTACAAAGACTCAAAAGCTAAAACCTTCACTGTTAAGCTGAGCTTAGCTGCAAAACTCGAACAAGACCCAACCAACAATAGACAAAGCGCAAGTAAATTGTTATCAAATTGATTTTAATGGAAATGTACGATAAAACTACGCACTAGTTACCTCCCTAGAACAGAAAACCGACGCGACAAGGAGAATCAACTAATAGCTGATAATTTCCGTCGTATTGTGACAAGAGGAACAGGGAAACTCAATCACTCCCACGAATTAATCAGTGGGATTGAGCGCAAATAAAGCGAGATAATTCTTAGTTAGCAGCTATAGCCAATTCAGCTGTCATAAACACAGAGAACACGTCTGTCTTCCTCCCCCGCAAAGCAAAGAAAAATATCTCTGTATTTGTGATAACCCAGCGCTTTAATGAGCTGATCATATTCAGAGAAAGAAACGCTAGTTTAGAATGCGATCTTTCTGACCTTGCGTTGAACTGACTCTCTTGTTTTCCAAAACGACAAATAGTTTAGAAAATAGCAAACTTGTTTTGTTTTCTTTAGTTAAGGGTGGATAACAGCTGAAGAAGTTTCACTCACAGATTCGGGAAGGAGAGAGAGGTTTTAACAAAGAGAAGAACGAGCGAAAAAGGAATTCTCCTCGCCGACATGGCTGTAAAGGTACTACTATTGTATACAGAATTTATTATCTTCCAGGACTTCAACAGTTTTAATAGGTATTGACCACTGATTTTTTTAACAAGAGTGTTAGCTGCAGTCACGAAAGATAAAATGGCTTTTCAAAAACTAACGAGAAAAGAAGGGTGAAAAACAACCTTAGATCATATCACAACCTCCCGCGCATGTATAAGCATATAATTATTTTCATTCTGGTTTTTAAAGCGCAATGTTTCCACAACAGGATTATGAAATATACTTAATTTTTAAGAAACTCTTTTAGAGTATATTGGAACTCTGAAGCATTTTCATTTCATGCAAATTTAGTCGGTTTTTCCGTAGGTAATTGCAAATCAATTTTTTACAGGTTTTTTTAAGATGCTTTTTTGACACACCGATATTGTAATGACCTTTTGTTTATGGCAACAATCTTCAATGTTGTGCTCAAATATTTATGTCAGTTTTTGTTAAAGGTCTATCTTCTGGACTTAAAAGATCATGTTAGTTGTTCACTTTAAATAATACCACATACTTTGATAAAGTAAAATGGTCGCCAGTGTTTTTTTCTTTGTTTTAAATATTTGGCAAACTGATGTAAACTTCCAACAATATTTTCAATCAGGCAGATTACATTTATGCTAATTTGTCGAATCATACCAAATTTGCTATCTCAGTTTTCCTTTTTTTTTTTTATTTTTTTCTTCTGAGAGAAGTTTAGTGATACTCTTTGTATATAGAATTGTAGCAACTTGAGTAATCGATATGCCCTTGCGCAATCTTGAGTAGATTAGCCTTCCAAAAACGTGGAGTACTTTAAAAGTTATTAGTTTTTCAGTCTAATCAAAAATGATTTGGTCGCTTTTGAATCTAAATTGCTCTCGGCGATTGGTGTAATTAGACTGCTCCGCTGATCTTCAGGGCTATTAGTACACCCTTTATAAATTAGCGCCCGCCTTCATTTTTTAAAGAAAATACACCTTTTATAATTTTTACTGATTTTGTTGCTTCGTTTAGGATCAAAGTGTTTTACATATATTCAGTGGTAACAGTTTAGTTGACTGTTTTTGGTAGTTATAATCGCCAGATTTATTTAAAATTACTTGCATGTTTTTTTTAAACTCAAAGTACATACGAAATTAACAAAGATAAGTGGATTTCATCAAACAGACGAAGCTATTTTTAACTACTAAGTATGAGTAGAGCATCAATGTGGAAAACTTAAAACGTAGGTGTTGAGGAGCTCTACGCAAATAAAGCACTTTTCGATTGAGTACCGTTAAAAAGAAAAAAAACAAAGTAATCACAGCGACCAATCATAAGAAAAGGAAATACCTGTAAGAGCCGATAAGAATCGAAAAGACCTGTAAGAGCCAATAAGAATCGAAAGTAAAATCAAGTAAACTGCCTAAAGCGCGGGAAAACATGGGCAACCAAGTCGAGGTTGGTGTTAGTTTTGCACCTGATTGGTGGAGATATTGGCGCGAGTTTTTTTTTTTGACCAGTCACAGAGCGAAGTAAGGCAAACCAATGCAATTTCGGATTACTTTTGACGCTTAATTGAAAAGTGCTCTAAGTTTGTATCTCATTGATTGACGCGAAGGTGCAAGTTTTCTTAATCAATCAAAGAGCGAGGTGAGCAAACCGATGTAATCCTGCGAAATTTAGATCGCCCGTTTCAAAATTGCCCTTAACTGCGAATGAAGAACATCAACGGCTCAAACTCTTCGTTTATGAAACGTATCATAAGTAATGGATGTTTGTGGTTGTGATTCTGTGGAAACAGCCACTGGGCTACAGACAGTACAATTCAACTGTGTTCGTCAAAAAGTAACGACAGCAGTTTGGCTCTGTTTAAATTAACCACTTTTTTTTTCAAATGCGCTTAGTTGGAACAAGTTTTACTACCATTTTATCAAGTTTTGTTTTTTCCTCATGAACGTTTCTTAATTTAAAGTGTATCTAAAGCACTGAAAAATTGCAACTATCAATTGAAGCCGTTAAAGGTCATTGCCACGATTGATTCAGCGATGGAGGAGGTTGGACGAGGATGATTAAAGCATACACTAGCTAACTGCTTTCTACCCTAGGAGCTAAATTAAGAAATACGGAATTTTCTTTGACGCTACGCGGTTCTATAGACAACTGATCGTTTCATTTCATTCTTGCTGTGTAGATATTGATAGTGTTGAGTCTAAAATGAATCTTAACACAAACCTAACTATCTATTTCTAAAAATAAAAGATGTCAACAAAGTAGAAGGCTAAATCAAGATGCTGTGGGTGGTTAAGTGTGAGCACACGCCAAAGATATGTCAGCTTGCGGCTCATTCTCCTCATTTCAATCCCTTTTATGCATCGAACCAAAGAACACACAGAGTCGACCTGAGAATTGAACAGCATTTTTGACTTAAGGGGGAGTTTGGTTTAATGCATTTTGATTGAAACAGGACTCCACTGGCATGTGATCTTAAGAAGGGAAACGTAAAGAAGTTTCTAGGATATTTAGAATATTTGAGAAAGGAAAATGGAGAAAGACAATGCTGAAAGTAGATACTGAAAAAAGTGAAAGGTGATCAAGATCTTAACCTTCCAACTCCAATGAGTGACCAAGACAGAATTTCTCCTTACAATATCATTGCAACATCAAGTAGACAAGTGATGAGAATAAAGAAAAATATCGCAAGGGGATTATTGTTTGATCCAAGACCAAATTCTCCAAACTAACAGCACGAAAATTGTATGGCAGACATTATGGAGAATTACGATTGAGATCTGGAAGTTTAAGGGTTAAATTAAATGGACTAGGACCAGTCAAAACAAAGTCTATTCAACTTACATCCTTTGTTATATTTTCAGCAACGTTTGCCACACTTCCTCTGTGGGTTTTATTTCTCTGAAGTAAAATCTCCGAACACACTTAGAGTGAATCTAATTTCTCATATTTGTAGGTTGAACTTGAAATAGAACTTGACGAAATGGTCGTTTGAAAAAAAGAAGGGATTTTTATTGATAGAAAAAATACCATACATTCACAGACTTGTTGATAACGTACAGTATCCAATGGAGAGAGAAACTTCCTTGGTATTTAATTACAAAAGATAAAATAAAGAAGCAAAGTTAATGAAAACCACCCATGGACGAATTTTTTGAAGCTGCTGAACATATGTTGGAACCATTGGTAGAACTTGCCAGACTTCGCTTTTAAGAATTGTTGACTCTGAAATGCTTCAGTACTTCGTCCAAAATTAACGAATAACACGAAATGGTTTGGATATTGTAACATTTCTTACGCTCGTAAAGGACACAAAGATAGAACATGCGCGCGCACAGGTAGTCTTGGTCGTCCGATTAAATACAACGTTAGGCTATAGGCCTGAAATAGTATTGAAGATTTCGAATGTTTGAGCTTTAGAAGAACCCACCTGGAACGATAGGAACGTATTTTTATTCTTTATGTTACCACATAACTGCATAAACCTAGATATCTTGGTCACGAACAGATTCACGTGTGCTTTAGGGTAGAACTTATGTAACGGTCACGAGATATCACGGGAAGTCGTATAACTTTCCTTAGTCATGCACAGCTATAAGTTAATAAAAAGCTTACAACGCTATTTACTAACAAAAACAGAAGGAGAACAAAACGAAATCAACCAGTAAGCCATGGTAGGTGGTGGTATTTTGTCGTTGTATCACACAAAATCAAAATTTTCCCTTTATATGATATAACTGAGTGCTATACCACTTACTTCTCCATCGTGTAACTTTCTTCTGAACTTATCTTAGACAATATTTTGACTAGCCTTTTATTTTTAAATCTTCCGCGACTCAGATAAGAATGATTTCCCTGCAACGACGACGTCGAAAACAATTTTCTTTATCATGAAAAATCATTCTTCAACAGCTTGCTTAAACCTATTGACAAAACTGTATATTTTTAATGAAAGCTTAATGACTTCAAAAGAACAGCCATACTTGGAATAACATGAACATCTGATAAAGTCATTTTGCCCGTTTTAAAGCCAATCTTTCAGTACCTAAAGCTTGATGATATCCCCTCCCTCTGTTCTCCACACTTTGCTGGCTGTTTTCCAGCAGCGGCGGCAACGGAGAGGGGACTCCCTAAATTGGCCTTCACACTTTGAACTCCTCCATACTATTCCTTATACGTTACCCAGGGCGCGGACAAGGTTACTTTGTAATTTCTTTCTTAGTTGGCGATAATTTCCTTAATTCTCGCGATCTAAATGTTTGATTCAGTGATAAATTAGATGCTTCTCATTCTCTGGGACTTAAGTGTTGATGGGTTTTGCCGCCTTGAGTTTTAGATACGATTTAGCCATTTTTTTTGTTTTGAAAAGGTTATCTTTAAGGATCGAAAGCGTCCAAGAAAGTTTGAGTGGTGACAATGTGCGCTTTACTTGTGTGTTCCTAACAGTTCTTTTCTACAGCGAACTCTTATTGTTCTGTCTGATGTTAGATGTGGATCTACGAGGTCAATCTACACATTTTGCCTTAGAGCGTGCTTTCTCGGGGCTGAATGATATCACGCTATACCTTTTTAAAGGCTTAGCGAGACACCCTAACTACCTATCCTTCCCCACCTCTAAGTTGAAAGATTCCCATCAGGTGGCCAGGTTCAACATTGACCCGAGAAGCCGTTAGTATGCATGAGCTTTAGTTATGCAAATTGCATCGTAGGAAAAGAATAGCTTTTTGTATCATGATAAGTTACGAAATGAAAATGTTTTGGCCTTGAGCCTGTTGAGCTCCATGCAGGGTGTAGTCTGGACAACATAAGTAAAAACTAGCAAAAATACAAGATACGTAGCAGGGAAGTCCTTGCCTAAGGACTGTTGAAGCGTCCATTATATGGCGAAGTTGAGAGAATGCAGATTAGGAATATATTCTTTCGAAAGTGATTGCAACGCTTGTGGTGTTGCTGTTCTCCATGTCGACGGGAAGCTGTACTGTAACAGTTAAAAAATTGTAATTCAACAACAATCCCGCTGAGAACAATGATTAAAAGTCATCCCAGGATGTTGTTTCATATCGCATAACCTTCCGGCTAAAAACATGAAATACGCATCCCGCAATAATTCACGTGCCTCGAACAATTTGCCAATCACCTGTCACGAGATGTCTCGTGAATAGAAAAAGCCCACCAAGGCTAAGACAAAGAACAGAATTGCGAGAGCAACTCCTCTGCCGCACCCACATCAATTGTATTGACGATAAACAAACAACAGTCCAACATCTAAAGGTAACCTATGTCAACCACTTAAGCGATTCTTAATTGTTGATCCTACCCAAGTTCATGAGATAAAGAATTGGCCAAAAAACAAAAACAAAAACAAAAACAAATCAAGCTGTGTACAGAGAGAAAGTCAAACTTGAGAAATTGTGCATTATCTGTGTGGATTTGGGGATTAAAGGCGGAGAAAAAAGCGCAAATCACAAGAGAGTGTAGAAAATAGTTCCTATGTAAAGGACGAACTATCCGCAACAATGGAAAACAAGGTGAGATTGTGGTAACTGAGTTTGAAATGATGAGATTTTTAGCTACGTAATTACCTCAAGTACTTATAAGTAGTTTGTTTTCACATCGTAAATGCCATAGAGTTACCAAGGTCACTGGAATGTTCCCCTGTTAACTGTCACTGTATCGTAACAGTAGAATGTTTGTGGGACTTAACTAGATAATATCTATCTACTTCAAAGTAACAAAATTTGTTACAGGAGAGATTTTTGAGAATTCAGGAAACAATCAGTAACAAAACGCTCATCTTTCCTTCATATCGTCATTGCCTTTTTGCGAAAAAATAGTAAAAGAGGTAATACCAATAACAAATTGTGATGTGATTTGAGCAAGTTCTTTAAATTCTATTTGGCATTCTTTTAAGGACTTTGTTAAGAGAAATAAAAGTACACTCTGCTTCAAATCGAGCTCAAACCATCTTGTGATGTTGCAATCGTTGATCAAAATTTAGCTATAAGGCAAAAGACATGGCAGATCTCTGTGTTTTCTTTGATGATCATATTTGAGCCAATAACGGACAGCGTGGGCAAGGTTAAAGATTTGGCGACTGGATAGATCCACCTGTAATCGTTACAAATTCTTTACTGAATCTCTAGACTTCAGTCCGTTTTGACTTGCTAAGGCCTACCCAACTGTAGAAGTTTCTTTACCTTGGGAATCTTGATTGACATATTTGAGTCTCCGCCCACTCGGCCCAAGTCGAACGAATTGAATTTCAGATGAAAGATGTATGTAACATCGAGACGGAGAAACTTATCAAATTATAAAGCTTCGTGGAAGTATTTGCGAATTTTTCTAGGTTCGTGATTTACAATCAATGCTCATTTCTCCATTCTCGACCAAAGTTGTTTCTTATTTTCAAGTTTCCTTTTTCAAAACGACTTAAAACATTTTACACTTACGTTTTCATCGTGATTTTATTATTTCTTTCCTGTTCATTGCAACTATTGGAGAAAGAGTTGTAGCTCCTAAAACGCACAAAATTGGAGCTGGTGTAACTTAAACCTTTGAAATTATTGATCAATTTTTTTTTTGAGTGTCATCTGAAAACACTCAAGTTTCCGAAGGCAAATCTTAGTGTTCAATTGAGTGGAACGCTAATTCATTTGTATCGGTTTTTCCAAGGGTTTCCTTCATTATTTTCCTTTTTTTTCTTGTTAAGATTTTTGAAATTTTTGTGGAGAGTGTTTAGTAAGATTATACATTTTGCAACGCTGTTGACACATGCTGTGCAATAGGTTTAGTTTTCTGGGCCTGTAAAGAGACACTTATCAGAAAGAACCAACCCGTCATCCATAGTCTTAACACGTCAAATTATCATTGACAGAAACGGTTCCCAAATTGCTCGTTTGTCTCAATACCGTTTGGGTTTGTCTGCACGCGATCTCTTATCTAAAAATAGTTCTACATGATCTGATTTTACTCTTTTTCGTTTTAACCTACATATGACGGCGATCCATTGACAAGAATGTTTGGAACACTTTGAGAAAGATTTTATGCTTTATTGAGATTTTTCTCGCTCTAACTGAAATTGACAATTTGCCAGGAAAACTCAATTCGAACACAGGGGAGCTTTCTTCATGACCTGTCCAAATCTCCAACATAGCTGACAGTTCTATTATTAACACTTTTATCAAAGTCATTTCCTGCACGCGAGGATTTTTAACTCTCCACTGACATGACTCACTTTGTTGTAGCTTTATCTACTATACAGACCATTAGAAAAAAACCATAACATAATAATAAGTACTGTTCAGTTGCTCTCTTTTATGGACTTTAGCATTGTATAAATTTCACAGAACAAAATACAGAAAAAGAACCACCACATTTAACACCATAACGAAGTCTAAAAACCCTTACACTCCTTGAGCAGACCCAGTCTGGGCTATGAAAGATCTCTGAATGAAAACATTTCTCTGTAAATGCTATTGACGCGCGAATGTTTCATCGAAAGACATGCTAAATTCATTGGAAGTATGAATCGCTTAACAGAGACAGCTAAATTAGTAGTTAAATATCATTGAATGGTCTTGTAATCCGCTGGGATAACCCCTCTTAATTACATTACATGTCAACTTGAGGAACGAATTTCGCATGTGTGTATTAATTAACTTTTTCCACTGAATAATACCCTATTTGGATGAAAACTGAAAGATATTTAACATAATTCGTCTCGTCGTGCGTTACAGTATTAATAATTGCTGGTAGAAAAAAAACTTTCAAGCAGGCACCTCAAGGGAATGATTCATATCACAATTAGCATATCCTGTTGACAAGTACAGTCCTTCAACTAGATTCGAAAATGTCATCGATGCAGTGATTGAAAACTAATACTGATACATGTCTTATTATCCGAAAGTTACGGAAACTCCTTGCTGAGGTTCTTCCAGCTAAAAAAATGTTTTGGAAATCCGCTTAATATTTACTGACAACACAGCGTTACACCAAAGTACTGTTTCCGATCCTAAGCTACATAAAAGAACAAAGTATCTTTGTTTCTTTAGTAACATGTCTAAAAGGAATTGGGATTAAGTTTCTTTTTCGAAGTGATGTCTGTTCGTCTTTCTCTACTAAGTTATCAGTTGTTTATTTTTTTTTTATAACAGATTAAATATGACCTAGAATCACCTTTACAAATGCCACGTGTATAATGATAGCGATGATAGTCACAAATGGTGTCATAAGCCTACATTGCTTAAATTACTTGTGCAGAAGTACGAGAAATCTCAAAAGTCGAGACACAGGAAAGAGAAAGTCATATTACAAAGCGAGTGCATTTTTTCGTTATTACGTTCCATCTGTTTGCTTGAAGTGGACGTTGTTTTAATTTAGTCACAAGAAATGTCACGTTAATGTCATCTAAATGATGTTAAGATTGTACTAGAGGGAAAAGGATAGGTAACGTGATCTTTTGGGGGAACTGGTTCGCTTTCGATTTGATAAGAGTTCGAAGGCTGCACGTGAACAAAGGTACGGAATGTTCGTTCAGAACCTTTTGAGATTTTGTTTTGGATACAAAGAGAAGCGAATAGACTAATTTCTGTGCCTCAGATTTGTCCTGAAATTACAATCGAGAAATTTTTACCTCTGTAGCAATGACAACAGCATTTCGATATGGTGAAAATATTTCAAGATTGTTACATCTCGGTAATCTTATCAGAAACTATCAGAAATGTTATGAAAAAACGAGAGAAATTGCAAATTCTTGAGATCAATGATATTGACATAAGTATTTGTAGTTTTGGATTATGAAACCAAGCAGACGATGAAGGTAATATTTGTTGAGGAAACTTCCTCCGGCCCAGCTCTGCGAGACAACGAACGAATGATGTTCGCATCACCTTTTCCGTCTTTCACGTCTTTTCAACCAAATGTTGACTAAATTAATATAACTATAGGAACTTTAATTTCTTCCGTTATCAGTTGAGGAAAGGACAGAAGTTTGATGCATTTTTATGTAGGAGTTACATACACCTAGGCTGCATATTTAAATGCGTGGCTTATACTCCCACCGAAGAAAGTACGTCAACTGATTTTCAACCGATAACTGTACCTCGAAAGTTCATCGATAATTTTCTCATGCCACAGTACTGTCAGTACTCATTTCTCATTCAATCTGTCAATTTTCCAAAGTCAACTACTTGCGAAACATTTTTAACTGAGGAGATTGATAAAATAGCGGGACCCATAAGTTGTTAAGTATCACATAACCGCCAGAAAAATGAAATTTACATCATGAAATGATTACGAACATTCCGTTTTGCCCGATTTAACTGACGGGTTAGAATTCATGATGCGTAGTTGGAATAACTAGGAGAAAGTCTCGGAAAGATAAGCGAATTGCGAGGGCAAATCTTAAACGCACCCAAGTCACACCCACAGGCGATTAACAGCAGGAACCCTAAATCAAAAGAGTGACAAGTTTCTGCCCACTGTGATAAATCACTAGACGCCAGGCTGTTCTGTTTCACGCAAAAGGGAACCGCATTTATTTCAAGTAACCCTGTGGCTGATATCTTGAACCTGGGTGAAGATAGGGGTCAGCATCCCAAACATCCGTAATTTTGTTTACCCTAACTCATTGTCGGAATAACAACCAAATAATATCACGGAAAATGCGAAAGATAACGAAGATATAAATAATTTTACGGACGAGGTTGGGGCAGTTTATAAAATCAGGTTTACATGTACATAAATGACCGTCGTGGTGTCCACAATCATGGCGAACGATTTCCAGGTGAGAGTGATTTAATCGCTTTCTTGTAAGCTCATTACATGTCATTCAGTTTACAAGTACTTGTAAGAGCTTTGTTGTCTCTGCCAACTGAATTATGATGTATCGATCAAGGAATGTTTGTGTAAAAGTTCATATACTCTAACTGCACTCTGGTCAAAAATTTGCAAATAAGTACCGTGTCCTTTGCAGATCGTTTTCCACCTTTCTTGATGAAGCGGAGTTAACATCATTCCTTTCTTTCTTTCTGAATTATCATCAACTTCTTACTGTATTTCCAAAAGTCAAAATGATCGCATAAATACACTCTTATTCTACGATTACGGAAACAGATGAACTAAGAATAAACGCCGGAAAACGATGTTAATAAGTTGTTTTCATTAGAGCAAACTGAACTATGGCCAATTTATCAGCCAAAGATTATCAAAGCTTGTGCAATAACATAAAATTGGACGATGATCAATACAAAAAAAAAAAGGTACATTAATTGTATTTTTGGTTCTTATGACGTTACTCTTACACTCCTGTGCGATCTCAAATCCGTGCGATACAACCATGGAGGTCATGCATTTGCTCCGTTGGAAATTGTAGAAGAGGACAAATTGGATTTTAGAAATGAGAAGTGCTTTCACTTTTATTTAACTACAGTCTAATCTTCGTGTGAAGCATATGGATCGATGATGTTTACATTAGGTCTCCTCTTTAGTGTAGATAGATTTTATTTAGAGCCGATCATTGTTTCGAGCAAGCATCGACTGTAGTTCCCAGTGAAAAGAAAAATGGATTGCAGCACAAACGCTATAAGCAGATTAGTTCGCGGTTTGCATCCCACAGAGTCACAATCTGGAAAATTCTCTGTGAAAGGTGAAATGTTGGAATGAACTTATAAAGCGTTCATGTAATTAGAAGTAAAACGATGAGGTCGATTGTTTTTTGTTTTATTATTGGATAGGGTCTGACCTCAACGATTTACTGTTAAAATGGTATCACATGCAGATGGCTTATTTCATAAAGTTGACTAACATTTCCAAAGATCTATATTAATTCTTAAATAAAAATTAAATGTTTCTCCTTTACTTTCTTCCTTTCTAAGGGAACCTTTTAGATTTCACATTAGTTTACTCAATTCTCATGGAGGTCTTTTTATGTATTCCAAGAAGGAATCTCATCTCTTTAACACTTTATTAATAAAAGGTTATTTGCAGATCCTCTAAACTTATGATTATTTACCAAGAATCTGATCATTCTGTAACTATTTATTGCCCATGAAATGGTAAGGGACTGTCTTGTAAACGGAGCAGTTCATGTGCCCTTTACAGTACATGATTGCATAATATTTTCGCCAGCTTCCAGACGCTGATGACGAGCTAGATGCTCGGGTGCATTTCTCGAAACTTTTTCTACAACGGGACAATGCAAAATGACTGTAGCCTGACACGGCAAATTTCTTTGTCCATGCTTTAAGTCAATAAAGTAAAATCGGAACATGCTAAAATATCTCCTCTGCAGTGTAATAGTGATCCACACCTTAATTAAGTCTTGGTGCTGTATTAATCTCCGGAAAAAAGTTATTTTCGTTGCTATTACTTTCATATTGTTTATCTTTAGGCTTAAGAAGCTGTAGGTGCCTCTTCATCTCTCTTAATTTACAATTAGTAAGCTGTGCCAAAATCAACTGAAGTATCTTCTCCAAATGGCATGCCAACATTCTGCTCACGACAGCTTTGATCGCCTTAATTCGGAACAATGCTTGTTCGCTTTTATGCGTTTTCTCACGTATTAGGGGACCTCCCTAACCGCTCCTTTACCGACATAAGCCCACAATATGTCGTCTTGCTGCGTCAGTGTTTCCTAATCCTCAAGTAACAAGGAGCTCGAGGCGTTTTTCGTTTTAGTCAAGTCTTGCACGCGTAGGGAAAGTTTACTTCAAGTAAACTTTTCGGCAGGCTTAACTTGGACTTCTACAATGGTTCTGGTGCTCAACTTCACATCTCAGGGTCAAAAGGTACAAGAACTTAGTGAAGTGTAAGTGAATGAGGAAGTTTTTTCCTGTGAGCACTGAAAAGTCACCTCAAATCAACAATTTATTAACAACAGATTTCATGCAGTAGATTTACAAGCTATAAGTTGAGCAAATTAGTAGGCCATTTTGCGCATGGTGACCATGGAATATCTAGTAGATTTCTACTTTAGGAAAACGGGAACAAGATGAAGGGAAACCTCTCACGCGGATTCACGAATTTCCTGTAATTATAGCCCATCGTACCGACAAAATTGTGAAAGTTTGTTGAAGATCCTGAACATGAACATTTAACTTTCTCACCATTACGTACTCTATTATGATGCCAAAACCACGTAAGAATGGTCTCAGTAAGATGCATTTGGAAGTGGTCTAAAACTCGTTTTTTATTTTTGTTATCTCTGCTTTTATTCCCATAAAACAACTAAACTTTAAATCTGCCTTCTAGACCTTTTCACACAGGAGTTGTTATTCTTGTCTACAAACTGCGATTAATGATGATTTTATCGCAACTGAAATTATTGGGCAAATCTTGCACCGGAATTTCAGTGTTATCGGTCAGAGATTTCCGCGGTGGACATCAGTATTCGTGCCCAACAAGGAAATAAACTACGAACCTAAGATTGACGTGATCTTTCTTGTCAAATAGAGAACCACCTCCGTGCCTTAATAAGATTGCATACCTGTATGAGTTCTCTACGGTTTTAAATCTATCACTAAAAATATTTTGACATTAACTGGAGATCTGTCTTCAATAGCTTATGGGCAGGTAGAGCACCTCTTAAAGTAAATAAAACAAGCTGTGCGTTTCCCAATACCGCAGCAATGTAAAACCTTTCTAAAAATAACGAGGACACCGGTGTTCGTCACTTTGGCCGCAACGATGAGAATTTATTTCGCATCTTACAAATTTTTTTTTTATGGATACAGCCACAATCTATGGACGTTACTCGAAGATTAATAATTTTTTATTAAAATGTTGCCTTTTTCTGGGCGGTGAAAAGTAAACGTCGATATGACAGTGCATTAGTGATGTTCTATTTTGAGGTTTAGTCACAAATTTGGATTATGTAACTTACCGCCACGTTCGGTGTAATAATATATAGAATCGATTAAGAAGACGTGTTTTCGTTGCTTGTTAAGACTGTTTATCTAAAGCTGTTCTGTTTATTTGCTTTGTCATACTCTATATATCGCAAGAAATTCCTTGCGTAGATGCAAAGTGGCGGTCTATAACAAACCACCTACATCACCATAATCGAGTTGATCGATCTCTTAGCATCACTCATATTCCTTCCTCTATTTGCAGCTATGGCCGTTTTTGACAATAGGCCTGATTATGGTGACATTTGAATCAGCCGCTGGCGCAACTGTGTTTTCCCCTCTCAAAAAAACTCCCGATAAAGACTGCCAGCCCGTCAAACGTGATTTACTCAGACAGCGGCTCGGCACCGCTTACAATGACCGATACATGGCTATGGACTCCACGGATCTTCAAAACCACTTACCACCACAAAATCAATATCACGTGACCAAACGTAACATTACCAAAAGATCCAATTCACTCACCGTGGAGGAGATAACCGACCCAGCCCCCTGGACGTGCCAGACGAGTAAAGTTTGGAAAAACTTGGGCCCAAAATATTTCCCTCGTCACGTGAGGTCAGTCACGTGTTCAACTGATAAGTGTTGGTTCGATCACTTCAGATGTCGGCCGAAGCTTTACACAATCAAAGTACTGAAGAAGAAGGAAGGCCAGTGTTTACGGGTGATCTCCAGCACAGGGACGCCAAGATTCGAGGACTTTTGGGAGTGGCATGACTATAAAATTACTGTGGGCTGCGAGTGTGGACATTGATGATAACGTTCTGTTGTAGATAATTAATAAACTAATCCTGTTTGTCAAAGATAAATTATTAAACGTTTTATCGAACACGATTCAGTTAAACTGCTCCTATTGACTTTTAGTTTCACTCTTTACACCCCAACATTACCCTCCTCATTGATCTCTCTACATTTCCTGTTGTAATGGCTACGAGAATTCGTTTGACAATCAGGAGCTTCTTAAATCGGTGATCATTTCTTTAACTCTCACGGCCTTTACATTTGATTCAAGGGCGATACTGTGAGAAGAAATTAGAAGCAAGTCACTCATAGCTAAAGGTTGAAGGGTTAACGTCTTTATGTAATACTGAGTTAGTCAGACCCTTTCTTGTTATGTCTCAAATACTATCGAATTAAGTGCTCTGTGTGTCCGGGTGATCGTCTTCTTCAACAACTTACTTGAAGTATGTCCTTTTCTAGCTTTTAAAAGCTCATTTAACTCGCCTAAATTCTCATTTCCTCTGAGCATAAGAGTTACAGGTAGTTGTTTAACCACAGTATTAGCCTTACACTCTCTTTAATTAAGAAAATAACCAAAAAAGTAAGATTATTCGGAAAAAAGCTTATATCTAAAGCCAAACGGTATATACCAGGTCAATTTTCTCAAATGCAAGGGTAAACTGTAGTTATTTTTTCTTTGAACACATGGCTCTTTTTGGGCGCTCCACGCAAACGTGCGAGAAAAGAACTTTAGCGCACCAAGGGGGAATCTAGGTAATTGCGGGTATCGTATGTGTCAAGTCTACAACGAATTCACGGTAAAAAATGCTTTTTGGATACTTCCACAAAACTTCTCATTTCTAAGCCAAGTCAAGTTGCTTGGCACATCTTGGCTTTCCTTTCATCCCTTTGCTAAGTTTGCGCGCGTTTCTTGGAAAACCAAGGTTAGACCATGTGCTTATCCGTGAAAATCGGAAATCATGCCCATAGCTTCAGCCTGACACCAAACGTTAAGTTGATGATAATCACTCAATTCAAATTCAAGTGGTTTTATTTGGTACAGAGACGTTAGGTTAAAGGTCTAATATTTGCCATTGTGGAGCCCTCACCTGGAACGTCGGCCATTCCGAAATAATTTTTACCATGGTCTAGCCAGTCCCCGCGTATCATGCACACCAATGAGTTTGCAATGGGTAAGATATTCAGGTAAAAAAACCTTGATCTCATATAAAATAAGGTTACATTTTATGGCAATGTTAGATCTATGGGGAGGGATGAGGATACGGAATAACATATTCCTAATGTCCTGTTGTAAGAGATTTCGGAAGCAAATATGCTGAAAATCGCCGGAAATGACGAAATGTCGTTAAGCAACGACTGCGCATGTGGTGGGTGTCCTTTTCCTCTCAGTAGTTTCTTTCAACGACCGGACTCATGCTTCAAATTACAAGTTGGACAGGACTCACTAATTCATGTGTGGTTGAACCGAATTAAGGTAAGTAGATTATGATCAAAATTAATGAGATATTGCGGCTAAGTAAAGAGGCATCGCGCAAATATGGCCCTCGTTAAAATTTAATTTTGACCCTGAGCATAAGAATCTTCTTGTTCGATGAGATGCTGGGCACTGAAGCACCAATATACGTATATAGGTGTGCTACTTAGAACGGAAACAACGCTTAAATAAATTTATATAATCCTCTATGGAGACATTTTACAACGCGAATTTCATTAAAATGTGATAACCTGCACAGATGTAGGGTTGCCCTCCAGGCATTTTTGTCTGCAGCTTTCTTAAACCTTCACTGAAGTAATGTAATGTATAGATGGTTTGCAACAAAGACACCTTTTGTCAGGAAGGAGCAAATACAAACCAAACACAGGTTAGTTGTGACAAATATTACGCGAGGGCGTCTTTTTCTACGTAAGCGCCCTCAAATGACTTTAAATCCAATTCGTGGAGTGGCTGCTGCGTTGGTCTCCTTAATGGTCCTGTAATCATAAACTCGCAAATAAATTGAGTGGCTGAGTGGCTGAGTGGCTTCACTTTATATTTTTTAATCTGTGCTTAACGGAACGGATACGTATTAGCATGTGAGGGCGTCTTGATCTTTATAAGGGCTATAAGCCTACTCGACGGACAATAAATCCAATTTTATTAAAAGCGGCCGCAGTGTTGGTTTGTGAACAACAACTAGCGGATGGATTGTTTTGTTTCAATCCGCGCCTAGCGGATAAGTATCAGCATAGCGAAAGTTTTTGAATGTCACGAAAGAGAGACTTCAAGATGGCCAGTTGTATGAGGCACTGACGGGCTATTCAGAAGATAGCCTGGTCACAGAAAATGTTCTCAAAGCCTTATCACCTTCTGGACAATGTCGAAAGCACCGTGGTTCAAAGGTCATGAAAACAATTCATATTAACTTAACTCCAGACAATTTACACAGCAACAAAAGATGTAATCTGGTCATTTTGTATCTTAGGTGTCGTGTTGCATAGATAATAATTTCACCGAAGACGTGGATGCAAGTCCTCTTCACTGATCACCATACTATTTCTTGCATTTCAGTTATAAGAATTTAGTGTTTCATCTCCTATGCACAATCTTGGCGAATGTTTTTATGTTGACCTGTTAACCGATAAGGTAAAGCCCTCTTCACTGTCGGATCATTCGATTTATTTTGCAAGATGTAGTTGAGTTCAAATTCCACTTTTATTAATAATTGATATTACTCAGAAAAAGGAAAACCTGTTGTGATGGCCGTGAAATGGGTTGGCCCGGTTCCCGTATCTTATTCCATCTAGGCTTGTAAATACAGAGTGCTTTTAAAACCTTCTTCCTTTTCTGTGCTAAGAATGATGTATTTTTCTTCCAAATGAAATCATCTCGACCTGAATGGAAACAGGGAAAGTGGTTTTTAATGGCGGTTATTCGATAAAAGAGAATATTTTCTTTATGTTCAGTGGCATGGATACACCTTCTCATCGATTCATGAGTGGCGACTTGCATGGTGGGGGACATCATCTTTCAGGGTAAAGCCCTTTTGACCCATCTTAAAAATCTATTATCTAGGTTAACGGAAAGTCAATACTTAAGTTTCCTGAATAGACGACCTTGATTTGATCTTGCTGGCTACAGAGTGATTAAGTTTGAACTCGAAGCTAAGAAAACTGATATAGCTATATCAACACCTGAGCCTATTACTTACCTTGCGAAAATCATTTAAACCTGATGCGGTCTGTGAGCGATTTGATACTTGTAATATATCAAACTTCCATACTTATAGAAAGTATATTTATTCTTTTGCATATATTGCCGTGAGCTCAGGATATGAGCGCTAGAGAAATGAATTTAGTATTATTATTGTAATTATAATTTACTTGAAAAAATTACGCGCGTCTGATTGGCTGAAAACAAGTGAATTTTTCATGTATCATGAATTCAAAGTAGTAACATGAGTGGAAAGTTGTAACAGAAGTGCAAAAATTTCTTCCGTCTTGACTCTCTGTTATACGTTTTTCCTGTAAATTATTAGCAAATAGCAGCATGGCTGCGAGTGCAATTTGGTGTTAATAAGCAACTTGTAAATTTTTTTTAAAGACTACAAATTGTACAAGCCCTACTGGCTCATGCAATTTGTAGTCTTTGAAAAAGTTGCTTATTAACACCAGATTGCACTCGTAATCATGTTCTTACCTATACTTGTTATTATTAATATTATAAGTTTTATTATTATTGTTACTATTACCTGAGAAGAGGTCTTATTTTCTTGAATGAGAAAACTTGGCGAACTAAAAAGCGACTGACATGTTCAATCAGGTATGCCTGATCTACTGCACGATTTCCTTCGGTCTTAATTAGCTTTCAAGCACTTCGTTCTCAAATGGTTCTGTTGCCAGGACATTGTAAGAATATACGCATGACTCATGTTTTTTTCTTGATGAAGGCAGCGCTTTCCCTAAGTCACAACTCGTTGTGGAAATTCATCTATTCATTGAAAATTTTTCATGATAACTGACATCTGTGAAAAACTACTTTACATATGTTAGACGGTGAAAAAAGATTCCTTGTCTTAACAAGACACAAATATTTCAATTAAATCTAAATCACTTAAACAGCTGAAATGAGTTTGATTGCTCACGCAACCTTGTTTACACACTTTTTGTAGGCGGGTTTGTAATTCACCCCAGAAAAAGTTTTTAATTGGTAGAACTGAATTTGCTGAACGGAATACGGTCCTTACACTCTGAGGTTGACCGATTGACATCGTAAACCTTGTTTTCAATGTTAGGGAATGTAAATTGTTATCAAACTCGAAGTCTTCCAAAACCTTAGTTTTCGATATGGCACCTCTTTGAAAAAAGTGACCATTTTTATCTAAACTTACAGTAAATGAAAGTCAATTGAGTTTGAAAGTATGTCAAAACAGTCTCGAACGGCAACATTTCTGTTCCTCATGATTATTCATGCATCAATGAATTGAAACGCCGGAATTACCACATATTGAGATGGAAGAGACAATACTATACGGAAAGGTAACTAAAACATCTAAAAATTTGTCACACAACGTCCTTGCCGCCCTCTGCAAAACTACATTAAAATGGCGCGTGTTTTTGAGAATCCTTACCAGGAGTTTTCACACTTATTTGTAGGGAGTTCGACGCCACCTGTTCAAAAAAATTTAACCTGGACAAAATTCTAGCTCCGATCAAAACAAACTGGTGATACTGACACAGGGTATTAACTCCATTCTCCTTAAAATTTTTATTTTCCAGCCAGAATTAGCAGTCACTGCTACGTACGGCTTATGTAAGAACTTTTTAGAGCTGAATTTAGAATACCAGCCTTTTTGATACTAAAAACGTCAAAAAAATATTTTCATATAGTCAAATTTTCTTTATTCTGCCTTCTTTTCTGGACATTAAATTCATATACCTCACAACCAGGGTTATCTGCGAACCAGAAGACCGACTGAGTTGTTCCAAACGCGATAAAACTTTGATCTTGGGATAACTGCTTGAAAAACCCAAATGCCATGGCGGTTAATCCAGGATTAGCCGCAGATAATTGTGCTTCAAGCAACTCGGCCCAGTACTTTTATTTTGGAAGGAAATAGCGGAGGAGGAACACGGGAGAGTGACAAACATGAAGAAAACTGCTACGTCACTCAAGGGGGTTGGGAGATCAAAGAAATGATCAAAGAAAGCGGAAATTTTAGGAATGCTTCTCAGGGAAAGAAATGTTTAGTCATATTTAGATATACGTATAGGCGTATGTAGTACATTTGTTTTGGAAAGAGCTTGATATAGGTATCACTTTCGCAGAGGTGTGCTGTACAATCTAGAACAAATGCAAAAGAATATTGCTGACGAATTCCCACGGGCGGGCAGATTTCTAATTGTTCATTTAACAAAGTTATCACGTAATCGAACACTTGTCGGAAATTTTTTTCATTCTTTTTGATAATAAAACAGTTTGAACATTAATTTAGGTGATTTCGTTTTAATCACGATGACAACTCTCGATTTCTTGCGTCGTCTTCACGTCAATGACACAATTTTATTTCTGATTTCGATATGAACTTTGTTTCTGATATTATTTCTCTTTAAAAGCGGAAGAACTTTACTTTCTGTTGTGAGAACGCATTCCAGAGAATTTTGCAATGTCCTTTTCGAGCATTTTGAAATTAAATCCCTCTTTCCTCAGAACAATGATTTTGAACTACGCCCAAACAAAACCAATGTACCTGTTTATTGTATCATAATATATTCGTTTATTAAACACTCCTTTATACTAAGTAATTGCAAAATTGTTCAAATTTATTTGTCTAATTGAATCATAGAGTATTTTAAATATTAATTGATTACTTTGCGGTTCCGATATTTATTTTTCGATATTTTGAGTGCTCGACACGCCTCTTAAACAGCGTCTCGGTTAACTTTCCGTTAATTTATCTGTTTTCAATATAACTTTCCGTTCCCGAGGGCGGGAGACCTCAAACCTGTCTAATGTACAATCGTTCCTTAACTCAAACTTTACTGAGAGAAATTGCTAATTCTAAAAAATTAGATTCTTCCCCCACTCGGCCTTTCGACCTGTTTTAAGTCTGTGTTTACAGGAAATAAACACTTGAACATCAACTGCCGCCGTCAACAGGTGGTACAATATATCTTTTGGTGACGCAATTGCGTGGTCACACTTTTCCCGTGTATATACTTCTGTATGGGAACACGAATTTCCTTTTCTTTCTTTATTACCCGTTGACTAGCTAAACCGCAGTTTTGGACCCAGTTCTGGCACAAGACGCAAGAAACATTCGGTGAGTTTATTTTAATAAATTCTTTGTTGTCACCGAAGATCGAAACTGAAAACTAAAGTTTTACATCAAACAGTTACCCCTTTCGATTTCAGTAGCTTTTTCATTTCGTAAATGCTCGTATACCTCATTTCGAATATTAGCGGACTCGTACTGAAGACACTGAAAAAAAACTTAATTTAGGAATCTTCCTGTGTCAATTAGACTTTTATAGCAACTTTCCTCCGGTCATAGAAAGGCGAACAAAATGAACTTGAAGAATGTTTTTGTTTGATAGTATGAGTGAATTTTTCTTACAAAGATACAATCCGGTGGCTTCTGACGCTTCAGCGCCCAGTTCCGCCGAAAAGATTAAAAGAACTCATAGACGAACAAATAATTTTATTCAAATGGTAAATCTGGAGAGGCACCTTGTAGCGGTTTAATGCCAATAGATGTCATTTTCAAGATTGACAATCTTTATAATTTTGAATTAATTTTTTTAGTTGCATTTCGTTTGCGGTGTTTGATTGGTTTCCGACGTCGATCAAGAACTTTCAAGATAAAAGAAAAAACACACTTATTTTATATCCTGCGTAGCTTTTCAAAATTTCTTTGTTGTCCATATGTAAAGTATGTTTTTTTAATCCCTTAGCTATTAATTCAGCGGGAATGCCTTCTGCTGAACAATTCTTTGTTTGCAATGTTTTACATTACCATAAGGATTAAAATATATTTATGCATTTCATTGGTTGTTCGTTCTTGAAAAGCTTTTATCATGCAGCACGGAAAAACTTAAAGGGAGTTTAATGAGCATTGTTTTCGAGTGAAGAGACAATATAATAATCACAATACATCTCTCATCGGCTATTTAAGGCAATGGCGTTCTTTTTAATTAATGCATAACGCCGATTGTACAAAAGTTGGCAACGTTTCGTTTCGCTACTCGCGTAAAGTCAAATTCAGGAACCACGTTCGAAAACTTGATCAGCATTCAGAGGAACTGAGGATTTTGCTTGCCATATTTCAACACCATGGTAAGTGTTAGAGTTGATTGTGATGTGATCCACAAGGAAAGGGGAAATTGGCAAAATAAATCGCACGAAACTAAATTAGTCTCGCGGCAAACGTCTACAGACATGGTTTTCTTTGAAATTATTCGTACGCTCGTGTTTAGATCTAGTACACAAAATTACAAGTTTATCTTAAGCACCAAGGTACTTCATTTGTTTTAGAATGTACTTACCCATGTACTGAACTCCTTTTATGTTGATAAATTTTGCAAAGCGATTACAATTCTCGAAGATGTGTATAGCGGTTTCGTTGAGAGGAAACCATACCCTATGTCGATTTTTTTTTCAGATCGCGTTTTTCTTCTCTCTTTACTGAGAGCATTGAAGCTTTGATTTTTAGCCAACCCTTATTGTCGTGGCTATGTCGTCTTTTAAGGCATAAACTCACCAAAGTATTGTCAGTTTTTATATTTATTTTTTTCACTCAAGTCTAAACAGTATTTCGTTGGCGTTCCCACGTGCTGTGAGGTGACAGCTGTTAGGCAGAATCTGTTTTGAATATGATTTTCTAGCTTTTTCATCTTAACATCTCATCTAGTTTCAGATTTTTTCAGCGCAGTTTAAAATGTAACTGAATAAATTATTGCGTCGGCCCTTTATGCAGAAGCTTTTCGGGAATTACTTTTAAGATTTGCTTTACCAACTAAATCGGCATTTAAGAATTTTGTAAGAATTAAGATGTTACCTGCTTTTAGTAGATATCTGAAAGCCTCACAGCTGTAAATCGATCTGAAATCTAACAAACGAAAGAGGGCACATTTATTTTCATCAGATTTTTGTTACTTTATGAATTGCGTGATATAACTTGCTACGCAGGGAAATATTTTTTTAACTCCATTTCCTGATAAATCGGTACTGATAAAAAATTGTAGTCGTAAGGTAGTAAACAATAAGACAGTGTGAAAATCTATCAAGTGCATTTAGCATTTCGGGGGTAAAGCGCTCGAGTCTTTATTTCGACGGTTGTCGTTACCAAATGCAGTTATCTTTTTTGCGATCTGGACATATCTCGGTCTTCACCACACATTGGACTTGAGTTTCATATTTTTTCGTCGGATATCAGAACAAGTTATTCCTGAAACAAAGCTGCGATTCGTCTGAAAACTGATAAGATCCTCCGAGTGCGAATTGAAAATTGTGGTTTTGGGGGTAATTGTGCTCCCAATTCCTCGTTCCGTAAATGCAAAGAAAGTCACTTTGTTGAGCTTCATGTCTTTATCATCATACAACCGGCGACATTCGCATTGCAATACCTTTAAGCTTTTTAAAGTAAATCTCTCACTTATGACCGAATTTGAGGAGTTTTGCAAAGCTTGTTTTACGTTTGATGATGTGTAGGAGGTTCTTAGCAATGACTACGTAGTAGTTCCGAAGATTTAGGTAGCCACTCAAAGAACTCAAGTAAGTCTCGATCATTATTTTACTGAGCTACTTAAAAGAAACTCTATTCCAATATTTTGAAATAATGCTTTTATCAGAGACTGGAGTTTCAAGGACGACATGACGAAACTCATTGAACCAGTTCATTGTAAACAATGAACATGCGTTATCACAATAGAATTCTACGCCAAACGCAAATAATCCGATAATTGTACGTGTGAATTAAGGAGAATGTAATTAACAGTTCCTGTATTCATTTAAACATATTAGAAAAGAGTACAATTGATTAACCAAGGCCGTTTTAGATTCTGAGACTCTTAGATAAGTAGTTTTAAGCTCTTCATGTCGCGAAATAACTGTATATGAAACCCGGCCTTAAATGTACTATTCCAATCTATTTTAAATCTTTACGTCAAAAGAGACGATGCATTGTTTTAGTTATGTAGAAAACTTTTTATTACTAAATCATGTTCAGTGATGATTCCAAAATAAAGCAAGCCAAAGTGCTTTAACCCTCCGATAGAAACGTCATAATACACGTATTGTAGACAGAGAGAGTAGTTTTACACGACTACTGTCCGCATCCAAAACGACTGAATGAACGCGTGCATGAAGCGGTAACCATGGTGGATAAGTTGTAATGGATTAATGTATCCAGACAGAATGCTCGCTTTGAAATTTCACAACGCATGTATCACAAGCCCTCAATTTTATAATTAAGAGCTGTTTCTTACCCTTTTGAAAGTACTTGGACGATCCTTAAACGGGTGGGTAACAATTGTGCCTGTCTATAAAAGTTAATAAAGTAAACTGATACGTGAGAACGATAATTTTTAGTCGCATCATGTGAAAGCCGATTGCATAACACTCTAAGAGTGGATCTTTGCTTCAACTTTTACAGCTATTTCACCAATTTAGTTGTCCTAACAATGAAATCTGCCAGTTACATCGTTGAGATCGAAAACGAATAGTTTTCTCCTTTGACGTAAGCACAGTAAGGGAAAACCAAAGCGTAATGTATTACAACTACTTCACTGTTATTACGATCATAATTTCAAAGTATTTCAACTGATTTTTGGCTCACTTTGGTAACTTCAGCTGGCTCTAGTCGCACTTTGGGTTTTTCTTATTACCAAGGACATGCAGATAACTACATCAGTTCTCTTGAAGAAGTGTTCTGATGCCATTGCTCTCTTTAAATTTCAGATTACTCGGGAGAATTATCAAATGAGGCATGTTTCAAGTTGGCGTGGGAAATAGACAACATCAATAAAAAGAAAAGACTGGATCAATATGGAGGAGGGATTTGCCTCGAACGACGAGGGCTTCGACGAAAACATTTTAGAGGATGAGAATTTCCAAGTGGCTCCTGACCCTTATAATTGCACTCTACAAATACACGTCAAAAGGGGGGAGGCCAACTCCCTTAAAAGGCTTTATTTGCCGTTTCTCGAAGGAATGGACCCTACATTTCAATTCATTTCAATCAATGAAAGTAACGATGTCAATGCCACATTGGACTCCTGGACAGATGAAAGTAATGATTCCAGCATTTTACAATGCCAGGCAATAAGCATTGTTCTATTTCTTTACGAGACGTTTGGTCGCTTATCAGCCATTGATGTCCAAAACAGACTCAATTTTCCTCCTTGGAAATTCCACCACAGGGTAGAGTTGCCTGCGGACGCAAAACCTCGAGTTACTGCGCTTCAAGACTTTTACCAGACATTTCCCGGGCTTCCGCTCTGGTCTGTTTGCCCGGTGCATTATGGGAACGAACACTTGCGTTTTCATATATTTACGCGGAACTTTATGCAGATGAGATCGTTCTATGAGATTTTAACCGGGAAAAAAGCCATCAGCGGATCGCCTGGATTTTGTTTCTTTACCATTTATTCTCAAAGCGGCTTTGACGTTCAGCTTTCCCTAAAACAGTTGCAGCAGATATGCCCCAAACCGTCGGAATTTGTGCGGTTAAAGTTTAAAATTAAAGACATTGATACAGTGTTACCTTATCTGGGCGAGCAGCCTCATGTACAAAAAGAAAATGGGTGGTGGATTGTGACTGACCCTGACGGTAATGAGCTGATCATAGAGGAGACTGAGCCGAGTCATACCAGAACGAGGACAGGCAGACTCCTGTCGAGTACAAGTTTAGAGACCTCAGACTATGACACAGCGTCCATCGACGCAGAGAGTTTAGCAGGGAGCATGAATCGTTCGCCTCACGGAACTTTAAATGCAAGTTTTTCAGAGAGTTTTACGCTATTCTGAGAGTTAACTGACCCTTAACTTACGTAATGAGTCGTTCTGATTCAAAGAGACGGAGGGAAGTGTTGTCGAATCATCTCATTGAACACCTCTTGCGATCTGATGACCGCTATGATTTCCTGTTTAGATTTTCGAGAGAATGTGGTGTTATATCGAGCAAACACCCTACAAAGGGTGTATTCTCATCCCTTTTTTACTAGCAAATATACGGAAATTTTCAGAAGCTTTTTGTTTAGGAGCCGCTGGGTTGAACTGTCAATCATGAGCAACACAAATAGAATCACTGACTCAGATATCACCGAATCACCCTCCTCCCCCCTCCCGACTGACCCCCACCCCCAAAATAGAACAACACCAACTTGATAACAACAATTTCTATTTTTCATACGTCTTTCATAATGGTGGGCATGAATTTTACTCTTAAATTTACATGCAAATAAGCTATCTTTGCCTCGCTTTTGAGAATACATTATACTGTTTTTAAACATGTTGCCGATACCAGAAAGGCTAGTTTATGTGAATGTGAAAAAAATGGCAATAGGGCCCGCAATTTTTGAAGATGTCTATTTGATATACAAAACTTAGAGAAGCCATACAATGTTTCGTACTAGCTATTCTAGGAAATGTCAGTTTCAATGCTTTTGTCATGTTTTGGAAATGATAAACTATAGTGAGAAGCAGATTTATCATGATTTGAATTTGACTCTATGGATCGCAAGCTGCGGTCAAGAAGTTAACAGTTGATGAGACAAAACTGATTTTCTTTAATATTTTTGTATGAAAGCTTACAATTTATTTTGAATTGAGACAAGATATTTTTGTGTTTATGTCAAAACCATTCACCACGCGACGTGGTTCCTGAAAGGAGGTTAATAAATACTCTGTATAAAGTTGATATGAAACTAATGGCTCCAAGTAAGAATGTGTGTTTAACAATTTTTAAAATTTCATTCATTAATTTTACTAGGATATCAATCAAAGCGAGAGTTCGTGTTGCTCTGCCTATATAGGTGCGATTATGAATAGGTCTGACTTAGTGATTATTTGTGAGGTATTTTGAATTGATGTCGCTCGCAATTCACTCCTGCTACGATTCAGTACAGGGCCGTAGAAGAAGGGGGAAGCCCCCCTCTCCACTTTTTTGAAAAAAAAAAATTATTAAAGCAAGACTTACCAGTTAGGAATTATTAAGGTTATTTAAGAATGCTCCCTCGGCCCATCATTAAACACCTACATCTGTGCTATCTATAGTGTCTCCTCAGTTCAAAATTGGCTCCTACTGACCTGCAGCAGGAGCCTATCACAAGTAATGGGCTCCTGCCTGTAGTAAATTTAGTTTCATTCAAAATCTTCGAAATACATCACTCCTTTTACGCGCCGGCTGATCGTTTCGATTCATGGCGTACTCATCTTTCAGCCTGCTTATCATCGAGAGTTAGCGTTCTCTTCAGCTCTCTATGCTCCTCCGCCGTCAGCTTTCGGATGGACGGTTCCCCCCCCCCCCCCCCACTCTCTCGTCCCGCTTCTTTCGTATTTTTTTTTTCAAACCTTGGATACCATCTGACTCCTATTGGGGATTCGCGACCCGTGAGGAGAGTGCTGCAGATGAGTTATAATTTGATTTAATTTTATATAATTCTTATTCAGCGATAAAATAACTTAACAAAACATGACAAAGTTTGGATAAACGACTCATTATATAAAACTTCCTCCTGAGAAGCCGGATAACATCTTTGATCGGTGGCAAAATGAATCCTTGTTAACCATGCTAATTGCTGAGAGACTATCTTCTCCTTTCAATGACAAAATCATGGATTCTTGCCAACTGCTTAAAAACCCCTCTTGCGACAGATTCTGTTTCATGGCAATTAAGTTTCAACCAACGAATCAGTTGGTGACGTTCATTTATTGACGAGGAAATTTATCACACAACATGCAAACGAAGTTGGTTATCGCCTTTAAATAAAGCCATTTATCCTTTTCTATTATTAATAAGCTCTTGTCTCAAGCTCGATAATTAACTAGAAGATGGAAGTGTTGTTTTAACAGCGCTTCCATCTTGTATTAAAATACAATGACCATTAAGAAAACCAATATTAGAGCTGGACGAATCAAATGACTTCATGAAAACTTAGACATCGTGCAGATAGATTTAGCTTAATATTTTGATAATATTTCATAGAAAATCTGTCGGGAAAAGAATAGCATACAATGTGTGTCGCTTGTTTTTCATTATCTTTTGTCTGTTAGAGTTCTTTTGTTTGCTTTCAATTATTGATAATGACAATTCTAGAACCAAAACCAATTTACTTGAGTCGCTTCTTCACTAAGTCTGATGTATGTAAATTTGAAAATTGTCTCACTTTCATACACACTGAGATCATTTCAACTTCAATTATTTCCCCTTCAGTTTGGATTGTTTCGCTCCAAAGTCCTTTTTTTCAATAGATGTAGCCTATTTAGGATGAAGTAACTATTTAGAACAACCATTCAACAAACAGTTTTTGAATTATTCAACGTAGGAACTTTGAAATTGTTTGAAAACTTTGCATCCACCTGCCGATTTTTTAGCGTTGCCGTGTCAACCCTTATATTCTGGTGAGAGAAGTTAACGTAAACAGAGTCAGCGAGGTTCGTTTCGTCCGATCTTTTATCTCTCCAAAATGAATTTTAGAAGATCGCGGCGTTCGATGAACGTAACGATGATCCTCACTCTTCGCTAGAACACGACGACCGTGAGAAAAAAAACATACACGCAAAATATTCGCGAGTTTCAATGGCGACTGTTAAACTCAAAATGGAGCAAAATTTGGAAAATGAAGCTGCTCGGACTTTCTATAAGCCAACACAAGCCGACTTTGAAAGGATATTGGAGAGATTGAGGGCGCAAGTAGATAGAATTACGTTGAATATTTCTCCAACTATTTTGGACGAAGGAAACGAAACAAAACAGGAAAAGCACGAAAGACTTCGACAAGAAGCTCTCCAAAGGGATCAATACATTTTGTCGATGAGACCAAATCGGCATATTGTTTTTGCCGCCAAGTTCGCCAAAATAAAAAACCGTGGTCTTACTAGAAGTTTTGAGAAACGAGTTCACATTTGGAGTCAAGAAATGGAACGAAATTTTCGCCTGGTGAGCTCTGATGTTAAAGCTTTGGAGATGGAATTGAGGCAAACAGAAGGACAGCAGGAAAAAAGGAAAAATTTTCCTCCATTACGCAAATCCGATTTAGAGGAGAAATTTGAAAGACAGTGTAGGCCTGTTAAGAACAACGACGTAAGACTACCTAAGCTCGAAAGACACAAAGCAAAAAGGCATTGGGCAGAGCGTTCAGATCATGTCAAGAGTAATAGAAATTTAAAGGGTATAGGAAGTGAAGATTTCGACAAAATTAAGTTGAGCAATCTTACGATTAGATTGCCACCAATAGAGAACAGTGAAAAGCAGGAGAGATTTGATTGAGTAAATATATGCACAGCCAATGTTTCTCCTGCCAATTTTGGGCCTGCAGGTTTTTAAACCTTTTTTTAAGCCGAATTTTAACGTATCCAACCGAAACATTTTCTCTCTCGACGTTTTATATTGGTTACCTGTTCTCAATAAAAAGCCTCTAGGTATGAAATTGGCAAGAAATGTTCCAATTCGTAAAATGTTGTGATGTAAATTCCATTTTTATTTTACAACCCTAATTCTGGTAAAACAACGTAAGTTGGCCTGATTTTGCACTTCGTAATTGGTGTTTTAAGTGCATATACGTGAGGTTATAAGTCTGTTGTGTTGGAACAGGAAGTAATCAATACATGATACATATTGGCGACTGGTAATAGTCTGGTAACGACTTACCCTACGTGTTTAGCCAAGCAATAACAATTTTATTCTTTTATTTGGATCGTTAAGAACTCAAAGCATCAAAATGTAACGCGCACTAGTTAGAAATTCTAGATCAAAAAAGGCACCAAGAACTCCCCATAAGATGGGATATGAATGTTATATCTGAAGCCCAACTTCATACAAGGAACTGGTAGAGTTACTACTCACTGACCAAAAGAGTCTGGTTTTGAGTTAACTTCAATGTCTTCAGAATCCAATAATGGCTATGTGTTGATATTTTGACTGCCGCCATGTGCGTACAAACGCCTCGGTAACAGAGTAAAAATTTTATTTCATTTTTCATTTTATCGGAATCTCTAAACCATCAACACTGAGAGTTTAGAAAAGAAAGTGGAAAGGATTTAAGTTTATTGGTATAAGTACCCGTCTTTAAAACTCTTCCTGTCCAAGCGCAACATCACCTTCAGCCCTTCAGCCAATCAAATTTTGCCTCAAGTAACAACATAAGAATGCATAGGCAAACAAGCGTGTACTGCGTTATTTTTTATGATTATAATGATTTGGAACTGACTTAAAAATGCTTCGATACTGATTTGCTCTAATAAAACGTTCAGAAGCAATGATGCATTCAGGTGAGCAGGTGCTAAAGTGGTACGAACTACGACTTCCTAAGATTGACTGGGGTGGGGGATAGGGGTAGGGAGGCTAGGCTTTGACGAAGAACGGTATATGATCTCTTTAAGACTGGTTTGGACTGAAATGTAACTTCCCCTGTGTGTAGTTTCTTTCAAACGATACAACTGACGATATATGCAGGAATTGAGATTAGCCCACGCGCTGGTTACTGTGTTTCCTGCTGCTTCGTCGTGCTTACGCGATCTAGCCCTGTAGAAACAGCTGTCTACAGTTGCTCTTTGTCTTTGAGTTTTTCATTCTGTTATACCGTTGTCGCCTTTACTACTCCATGGTGCTCAGTTTACGACTAGTGATTAATACTTGCAGTCTTTAAAGTTAAACATGCTTTTGTCACTTGTGTTAGGTTGTAAAGGGGACGATGAGGATAAACCCTCTAGCCCGCGGCCTAAGAGTGACTAGCATCTATTTTCGCCTTTCAGAATCGCCCTTGAATTAAACATTAAGATAATGAGAGTAAAGGAAATGATCACCGATTAAAGAAACTCTCGTTATTAAAATAGTTCACCTTACCAGTATCAAAGGAAATACATAGAGAACAGTTTGAAGATAAGCATGAGAAATTAGGATGTAATATGGGTTAAGTAGCAACGTGTGGGCGACAACACACACTGAGACAGGCTGGCGATGGTATGAGAGCGATTTCGCAACCCGTTTGTGTAAAAACCATCTTCAACTTCTGGCCCGAATGTGACACTCACAGGATAGGAAAGATGGATGGATCACTTATAAAAAGGAAATATGATATATGTCTGGTAGAAATTTTTTTTTTCGAATTTCAATTAATTTCTAATTAAATTTCTTTCAAAAAAACGTTCTCTGAATAATTTAATCATGTTTATCTTTTTAATGATGTTATGTGCAATTCTGAATTCCTCGGTTACTCGGTTACTCGGTTATTCCTTTTTTTTTCTCTTCACTTGTGAGGACGATCCCAACCGTACACTTTCCACAATATCAACCGCAATTCAGCCCTAATTTTATCATCATAAATGAATGAGTATTGGGTATTTTAAATTTATGTTAAGCTTATATATAATGCATCTGCAACCACGGGAAACAGGTGGAGAGATCTTTTTTCAAGCTCTAAACACATTAGTCTTCAATTTGCTGGTGTTTAATTCACATGCATCTTAGAGCCCTTGAAAAATAAAAGCAACGTCCGCGGATGTTATTCAGAGGCGTTTCGTCTAGGCTTTGTGTCGCGGCAGACACCGTTCTAAATTCAGAATTTGGTGCCATACCAACCCCAAACTGATATTTCACAAGTATATGAAAATTTTTCTAACTTGAATCTTAGACTAAAAACAGGAAGGTTCATAGGTCAATTTATTTACTTTTGAAAAACTAAATTATCTATTCATTTATTCTGGACACATGCAGGCTGTATCGTCAAATGAATCTACTATGTTTGACATCAAGCTGATGAATGGAACTTATAGTGAGATGTACATTAGTATCTCATTAAAATGCCTAAATATTCCCAAATTAGCAAATTAGTTCGAAAAGCAAATAAGTTGATCAACACGAGCAAATTGTATATCATCCGATTGCAACAACTTTCTATATCAGTGCAAATTTTTGAACTAAAATACTAAATTTTCAGACCATTTTCTAAACATGCGAATGCTTATTTGATCGGTAATTTTACGGAATGTAACTCAGTTTTTGAAAGGTGGTCGAATTTTCAATAATCGATGCTTGGAGAGTTTGGCTAAAAGCAGTCTTTGAACAAAGCAATTATCAGGGATTTGCCCCTTTCAAAGCTAACACCACTAAGATGCTTGAGCAAGCTAATTTTAAACTTCCCAAGTATTGACATTTTATTTGAACTTAACAACGACGCAAACGGAGTTTAAATTGCCGCCTCATGTTTAATTCAGTTTGGTTTTTTTCTCGTTCTTTCTGATGACTTTTGACAATTTTAAATCCAGTTTTTAATCCGATATTGTAACACTGCGGAGTAAAAACTGTGTACTATTTCTCTGTTGCGGAAAATTTGATAAAGGAAATACAACTTCCTCAAAAACCTGAAAGGGATAGCGCACGTCAGAATGTCATGAACTAATTTTATTTCATAATATTTCATAAGTTTATTCAATATCCATCAGCCACATTAGAATACACAAATGCAGTATCATCTTTCACTAAGATAGACACTTCGAAAGAAAGGTACCGATCATTGGAAAACTTTCTACTCATACTGTTTAGATTAAATATGAGTTTACGCACACAGAAACTTCCGAAGTTATATTTAGAATAAATATGGAAACCTCTTGAATGTGCACGGCAGGAGACTAGCACTTTTTACCTCATTGAAAAAAATTTGATTAAAAAAAAAAAAGAGGTTTAACATCTTTCGTGCGGCTGACGTGGCTACCATGACATTTTAAATAGGATCCTTTAAGCGTGTAAATTACCCACAAATGTGGGAACTAATGCATTATGGCTTCCACTAAGTTTAGAAACAGAAAAAAAAGCAAATCGACCGACCTGGAAAGGAAGTAGCGATGAATTGGAATCGAGAAAATGTTTTAGTAAGGCACAAAATTACTAGAATTACATGGCAAATTTTTACTACTGATATAGTTTAGTTATTGTCATATTTACCAATAGTTGAATCAAGTATGTCACCCTTAACCATCTGTCCTCACTAGTTAATTTAGCACTTCCTTAACTTCCTTAAATCGACAAGGAAAACTTTCAGCTTTTAAAAAAGCTAAATTTAAGCTATGAAAGGCCAAGATATCATCATCTGTGATATGTAGATCACGCTTTCGCAATCCTAAGTAACCCTGAAGAGTTGCTCTCTGAAAAACTTCTCCAGAAAGTGAGAACAAAAGCTCTTAAGAACCACCTGGTTTTACTCCAAACAAATATTAAAAGGAGCTGAACGCAACTGAACGCCAGTGTCTTTCGGCCGACGGAAAAGACAACTGTGAGGAAACGTAATATCGAAATGCTTCGCTTCTTAGCTCACGTAAGTATCAGCGATTTGCCCTCTACTTGTTAATTTTACTTTCGGTTGGTTTTTCGGTCGTCATTTTATAGGGAAATCGTTCAATGTCAGGGGCACTTATACGAAGGCGAAAAAAAAGAAACTTTTTCGTTACACAGTTTTTTGGGGCTTCGCAACAATTTCAGTGAACAAAAAACGAATCCCTCTTATTCTTGTTGTAAGTTTAGATTTTATTACAGTAATTTCCTTAGTTACGAGGTAGACCGCCAAATTCTATGGCTTTGTTAATTTGGATGAATTCAAGAAATTTTTTTTAAGCTTTCTGAAGGTAGTCAAACTGACAACGTTTAAAGATAAAGATGGACCAGTCTTTTCGCTACACATATTTTATGTTAATTAATGCCAATTTTTAGATTGTTAGGCACTAAAAATGCTAGGCTAAATCTATGGACGAAATTCGTTTTACACGTTGCCAAAAAGCCTAATCATAAATGTCCTGAAACTATTGTTGACTTCTGTACATATTTTCGGTTGAAAACAAATTACAACAACAATCAAACTTATGCAATAAATTTTCCTTCACAATTTTGAATTCTTATAAGCGCATGCTCACTAAAGCACACTTACCTTCACCAACGACAGGTGGTTCTGATTTCCTTTGTTCTTCAAGTTACCATGGCAATGGGAGATATAAGTAACGACGAGTTACTGTTAACCGGTGTGCCTGCTGACGCCTTAGGTGACGAGCAAGTGGACAAGGATCTTCCCAGCGAGGGAACGGGAAATAAAGAGCCAGAGATTTCAAAGTATATTCAACTTAGCGAGTTGTTTAAAAGACGTCGGTCTTGTGTCAGCTCTATGCGACAGAAGGTTGTATGCAACGAGTTAAAACTTGTATTCGATTGCTTCTCATCCGGTCAGGCAGCTTGTCACGAAAATCAAGCCCGGTTTTGTGTTCCAGAGATGAGGACTACACAATGTGGAGAGATAATCACTGTCGGTTGTAAATGTGGGAAAAAAAAACTTTTGAAATAAATTAATTCACCTGACTCTACCAATTACATTGATAGCAATAATTGCCAAACTCCAAGGTGAGACCATTAAGACTCTGAGATGCATTGTTTATGCTGAATATTTTCTAGTTTCAATGCTTGCGCAAGATCTTGCTTCAGATAACTTTTAGTTAAAAACGTTTTTGCATTGGAATATTTTGTTCTATGACGAGGTTTCGAAGTTATTTGCCATTGCGTTATTTTCATGTTTAAACCCCGACGAGTACAACTGCTTGTCCTGACTATCACACTAGGCCAAGTAAATCGACGGAACTTCGTGCAATTTTCGGTGCATTCATCATCGTGAGTCACTGACGCGAGGATAGTTCTAAACGGATTCGAGCACACTCGGATTACTTGACGAATTCGCATAACTGAGATTTACGCGCATTTTATTTATGTTATAATCGTTACGAAAATGAGCGCATGTAATTTATATACGAAGATGTTAACACAGTATCAACCCTACTTCCAGGTTCTCTAAATCTTTGCCATCACTTTGGTGGCCCTTCCTTTTCGCGAAATACTTCTTAAGTTTTGACGATTCCCGCGTCATCTACACATACTGTTACTATTTTCAGATATTTTCACGTGGCAATCGATCTATCAACTTGCAGTCGTCAGGTTTGTGTGAATTGGTTTCCTAGCTGACGCTACTAGATAAATCGATTTGCTTCATAGCTCCAGTCAACACGCGCAGAGATTAATGAAACTTTGGCTAATCGAGGCAAAATAAGAAGAGTCGTCCAGCTATTTAAAAACTGGCACTAACTCCCCAACAAAAGCAACCCCAACTCATCTCAGTAGATGATTTAAAAACTGCGAGGAAAGAGCTATCTTGCTGCTGCACGGTTTGTAGAGTTTAGAAAAATTTCGCCTGGACCTTTCAAGCTTGCCGTCGGATAATTTAAATGCCAGTTGATTCACTCTGTTAGTCACGTTCTTTGATAGTTTTATTATTATACTACATTTCTCATTTATTCTTTCCTGCCAGATGTTTGCCTTTGTCGCTCCCTTTAATTTGTTTACCATAGATAAAAAAAGAAATTTTCTCCCTTGCAGTGATAAAATATCTATCTAGCATGACGTTTCTCCTTAACACCGTACCCGACTGTGTTTCCGGTTGCATTATTATTTTACTCCCTTTTTCGTTTAGCAAAAATTGTCCACTCATTTTCAAAACATGCCCAGTGGTCTAAAGGAAGGAACTAAAAACAGTTTAAATGTTATGCTTGCAACAACTTCCCTTAAACAGCTAACATAATTCTATTGTCTGTTTTGTCCCATGAGCATTTGGTTATACACTTTCAACTCAACTTTGTGCTTTGTATAATTCAGAACTGAAGATGGCAGAAGAACTGTCGAAACATGTCTTTAAAAAATGTCGTATATGTTCTTAAACAGCATATTTCCACCAGGAGCAACCACGCAAAGTTTGAATATCCCTTACTCACATTGGTATACGTAAGATGCACGTGTAGCACTTATACTATGTGCACATTCAAAAGCGCTTTTTACTTCAAATTTCTGAGCTCAAAGCTTTCTTAAAAAGAAACGTTTTAAGTTGTCTAATCGATAATTGCTACGGGTTCTATAGGACACGAGCAACATGTGCGAAGACGCGATCTCCAAGCGTAAAGCAGTTGACTGTTGGAGCGAACAGAAGAGATTGTGTTGAAAAGCGAAGAGCATAATTAGAGGCTTGTTTAAGACACGAAAGATCCTAAGTGTAGGGTGGACTTATATTGTTTAACGACTTAACCATTCCTCATTCATAAGGAAGGCAACGGACAATAATCTTACACAGGATATTTGTTTGAATTTCACTCTTGAACGAGGTAGTAACGTTGCGCTTATCAAAGAAATATACCGAATGGTTTACAATCAAAATCTTTAAATGGAATCATCCCTACGATATCATTATTCATGGCGTCTAATTTTTATTCAGAATATTTCTAACATTTTTGCTAGCACTGAATTTCATTGTTTCACTGTTTCACGTTCAAAATCTTTATTTATTATGGATTGGATGAAGACCACCACAAATTAATTATCCAATCTACAAGTCGAAAATTCTTTGCTCTGTTCCTAAGAATGGACAATGTTTCTCATGATATTAAATTTACATTTTATTCTAATGTTCTCATTTTGTGCTCAACCACTCGAAATGTGTATTTAACTAAAGAGATGAAATCTTAATTATATCTGCAACGATTGGAAAGAGCTAAAAATACACATGTGGTAATGTTTGAAATCATGCATGATCCTTTGCAATGATAAAAACGAAAACTTTCTTACAGATCAGCAGCGCTGTTCTAAAGTGGTGTTATATTATTCTAAAAAGTCTTTATTAATAATGGAACTACCACCCGATTTCGCCGGCTCTACTCGAAATTATGCTTTTATATCCTGTAGAAGAAGCTCATAATAAATCAATAATTTGATAACTTAATCTTGATGTCCTCATCATAATATTGAAAAATTCTGGAATAGACATGGCTAGAAATCGAAAAGACAAATTACGGAGTTTAAATGTGGCGGCTGCATAAGGCTTTCTGTGGGAAAATTTTGAAAATCAGATACAGTAATTTTCTGGAAGCGTGTACTAAAAATGCCCTCGTCTGAAATGTATTAGAAGAGTGTCCAGATCACTCACCTCCGTTCTCAAACTCTTACGATTTCGCTACGATCTGCCCCAGTTGAGGAAACTTTAAACCTTTTTGGTGCGCTAAGTGTCTTAAAATGGCTTATGTTGGTCAGCTAAAGCTTCTCCTGCAGCCACAACAAGGGTTGTTTTATCAATTGCCCACGTCTGTTCGATCTCTTCGAAAGCCAACCTTCTACTTGAAGGCTATTTGAAGTCATAAAAGTGTGAATCCACGCTGCCAAACGACTTCCAAAAGTCCAAAAAATTTTTTTTTCTTATGGGTCTTGTTCCCAGTCGAGACGTTGACTCAAAAACTAAAATTATATGATCTGAAAACATATCAAAGAACTCTTCGATCGCCATTTTGTAAAAACATAGTAACCTAGCCTGTTATGGACAATACCGCTACAGGGCAGCTGCTGAAGGCTCAAAGATTGACATAGATTGCAGCATTGGCGCGAAAATAATTTGACTTGAAAAACAAAATAGTAAGCTTCTTACTTGGACAAGATTTTAACAGCTTCCCAAGCAATATCTCGGAAAAAAAATCGGCTGTGCTAAGCTTATCGAGCGCTTTGTAAAAGGTAATTTCCGACATCTTTTGATGTTTGATTTTACTGGGATGCGCAGACGCAGTAAGGTGAAACGCAGCTCGTGTTGCGTCCGCGACATCAGCCGCTGACTGACCTCGATTTCTAGCCATGATTTCTCTGAGAAAAAAACCGCACTTTTGTATTCAAATCTACATTGTACTGATTGGGAGCTTGAGAACCCAAACTTATCAGGGTAAATCCCAAGCAAAACTAAAAAGCAATTGCGTTTTTATAAAAACTGTTCCTATCAGGCAACAATTCAATGCTGTCCTTGTGTTCCCATTAGTTGATTATACAATTCTAAATACTTCAAGCATTTTCTATCAATTCATGATAAACTGCACTATTCCAATAGATTGGAAAGGGCTCGAAACTGACAATAAAATCACACGTTGAAATTAAAACCATTTTTAAGTTAGCCAAAATATACATGCAATCTGGCAATTCCATTTACGTCAATTCTAGGTTTAAAATCCAAATTGTAACCCAAGATGAAATATGTTTCGTCTGCTTAGAAATATCCCAACATTAATCTTTTATGGTACAATGTTTTGCTGTGTGATCATTATTACTGAATCGGTAGTAGGTAGTATCCTTGCAATATTTTTAGAAACTTGAATGCAAGCTCTCGATTTCAGCTTGTGAAGCAACATTGTGACACTGGCATGAACAGATTTATATTTGCTCCTATTATGTAACAGTTCCACTCAGGTTTTTGGCTGATGTCTTTCATGTCCAACTGTGTGATCTATGTTTTATCCTATTAAGGCAATTGTCGGCAAAAGTGTAAACATTTTCCTTGCCTACTGCTGTGCATATAGGCTTGATTACGCACCTCTGAGAAGGATGTATGGCCTGCGTACAGTTTTCCTCGAATGTTGTCAACTTGTATGGCCTCCAAATTGACTAAGTAGTCTTTATGGTCTTCCTGTAAAGAAAAAATCGATCATCTTTGACATACTGAAGCAAAAATATTGAAGGTCAACTCAGGACAATTCCAAACGTAGCTTCATACGGTAAGGTTTTGACAACGCCACATTGAAGCCGTATAACCACAATTTCGGGTTCTGCCTTTTTCATTTCCAGTTTCATTATATGGCAGAAATGATTGGTCATAGGAAAAATTCCTACAAGCAGCAAGCAGAAAAAAAAAGTTTACCACTACGTGGTAAACTTCCCTTTTTGTGGTAAACTTTCCCTTCTTCCCTTTGTTTACAATCTGGTTGCTATGGTGCCTGATCATAAGCCAAATTTATATCACGTCCCGCAGTTCCGTGTCACCCACGCAAAGTTCAAAACACGCAAACGTCGAGTGGGCGCAATGTAAGGAACTACGGATAATCATGACAAACTAACGCCTTATGTTGTATCACAAAGGAAGTGTTTGTTGAGGTGCAACAATATGTGGAAGTGAGAAAAGAAACTACTCGTTATTTTGCTCGCTTGAGAGTGATGCTACAAATTAGAACTGTGGCGGAACCTTGTTTAGACCGATATTTACTTTTAACTAAATTAAACGAACTTACCTGGTCAATGTGCGAGGCTTTTAACGGCTGGGTTACTCCAACTGCCTAACTTAAAGCAAAAGCAACTTGAATCTCGACATACCTTGGAAAATTTATCACGTTTTTGATCGTGCCGAGAGTATTTTGTGGTCGATTTTTGGGAACCGAGGCAATGAAATAAAGGTTGTCATTTAACCTGCAGGGACCAACAACTGTGTCGTAGGTGCAACTGTTCAGCAGTAACAGAACTAGAGAAACAAATAAACAAAGTAGTTCTGAATAACAAATGCTTTTCATTTGACACTAATGCGAGACTAAGATAAAAATAGAATCTCCCTCGAAGATTTCAACCCTAAGGGCTCTTTAGTAACAAACTTCCTGCATACCGCTAGGATGAGCGTTGTCGCAAAGTCGTATGTTTAAATAGATCAGAACACGCTTTGGGGGTCGTTTTGTCAATGGAGGATAAAGTTTCGACATGGCTGCATTCCTTGGGTCAACAATCATTGGCTAGAAGGCTGAAGGCAACGAGTTGTCTTCCAAACTTTGCAGGAGAAGTCCAAGTATCATGTATTAATTTAGTGATTACCTAGACCAACCTGAAGGTTGGTAAGCGTAGACGAAGGCTGTAACGATCTTCTGGACACTTCCACCAGCTGATTATTTTTGAGTGTTAGTCTTAATGTCAACAAAAATGGGATTTCACTTCGTATGACCCTTTCAATTTCCAAGTCAGTAAGTTTCCTCTAGAAAGTCACTTCACTAAAACTATCCGTTATGCAAAGAATCATGTGAATAGGCTAACACTACAGCTAAACGGAACTCTGGTGAATTTTTCCTACACATTCCCATGCGCATCACAAATAGCGTCAAACAAAGACGATCTGCTTCAAGCAAAAAGTATTAATTATTAATACAATGATCGAAAAAAGAGCCTCCTTCACGGCGAACTCTTTCGTGTGTCAGTAGAGCTGAAAGAAGAAATATCTACGGTTTCGGGTTTCGGGTCAAGTGAATCATGAAAGCTGTTGTCCGGATTGATGAGAAACGGGACATAAATTTAACAAATAAGCCACGGTCCATTGATGCTATTTGAGGCGCTTCCATTTCATGCTAACAGACAGCTACAATTTTACATTACAGACAGAAAAAGATAATAAAGAATATTGAGAGTGAGATATTATAACTTCAAGTTTTTAATTTCGGTAATATTTTTTTCTGGTGGAATCGAGTCGTTTTGTCTTTGATTCGAAAGTCACCCGAGTACAACATGAAAAGTGAAATGTCTTATTTGCTCTTGTGTGGCCACAGAGGAAGCTTTAGGGATAAATATTCCTTGGTTTTTTTCGATAATTGCGGTTGCAGAGGTGGCTAACAAAAACTATGCCACGAGCCAGGAAAGAAGTAGATTGCTTTCTTCCACAGTTAGTTTTCCGCAGTTTGGGAGAGTTTGAATAAAGCAACCGGAACCACGTCAGTTGTCCTTTGCAAGGAGACGTGCACTTAGGATTGCCTCAGCAATATAGAGGGCAGAAGACGTACGGAAACGTCAAACCTGATCATAAACCACATGTCCATGGGAATTAGACAGAGATTTTCAGAAACATTAACGCTTGAGGCCATCAATGGAAACTGTTTGTACTGCAAAAACTTAGGTTTCTGTCTCAGTGGCTTCCAACTGAGAATTTCGAGATCTTTCTTCTTTTAATTAAATGAAATTGAACCAAGTGTGTACAATTTTTTTTTGCTGTAACATTTGTACTTGTTGGTGAACATCATGTTGAAAGAAACATTAGTAACTTGCACACATTTGTTGAAAAATACGTCAAGTGGGGGAACACTGCCTGTACATCAATATCAGCATCTATTGACATTTATCTCTGAGAATGCACCATGTAAAACCCGTACGCGATGCAAACAAATTGCACCGGGTCCTCTTGGCCCTCTTTCTGTGGGTCACTTTTTAAAAGCTCCTCTAGGCGTGAGCCGATCTGGTTCCGCCTCGCCCAGTGCTAGCACGGCTGTTAGGCCGATGGTAAACTGAGATTCTTTGAGTTATCATTTACATCTCCATGATTGCTAAAATAGTCTTCCTGTGCTGTTCTGAATCTATATAAGCCGTATTTTTGCAGCCAACACTGCTAAACAAAACGAGCGTGCAGCCTAATCACATCGACGGTACGGTTCAGTTTCAAGTTCCCACCTCAGAAATTACCATCGGATCATTCAACCGAATTCGTGCGAACACATTACGATCACTGTTAACGATCTCCATACCAACCGGCATCGAAGGCAGAGCAGGCGAGAAAAATTCAATAACCAAACAGGTTCCGACAATTTACACCAAGTATAAAAGCCTGGAGACTAGCAAGTTTCAGAGGACTAATAGAAGAACAGAACACCTTCACGTCGACGAAGAGGAGAGAAGAATGGATTTTAAAACTATCTTTATGGTGGGTTTTCCAATTGTTCAAACTATACTTATAGCTAAATTCATTTTAGTTACAAGAAATGTCGGTTTATGGCTCATTTGAAGCTAGACAATTTTGTTTAGGGAACGTGGTCGAGTGATTTTGGCCGGTGTGCTTGAACAAGAGATAAGCTCTCGGCTTGAAATGTTTCCTTTCCTGGTATTCATATGTTTAACATCATATACAAGCAAGTGTTTTTTTTCTTATGAGTAGTACCACTCTTTTATCTCTTGCAATTTGAAAATAGACAAACGAAAAGAGTCCTTAAGAATTGAACGGTGGATCCAACCAGGTATGTTCTGACCATTTTCGTTGAATCACTGAATAAATTGTGGAATGAGTCCTTTGTTTTCTGAACGCACTGACATTAGTACTTAAATGAAGCTTTTCATTTTCGGTACAATTTTGCAGAAAAGGAATGTTGATAAAATTGCTTTCATACTTGTAGATCAAAATTTTCCTTCTTTACCTCAGTCCATCGCAGCCTATCAATTGGTACAAAGTTTCCTTCTCTACAAAGTATGTTCAAGTCCTGTTAGAGTCCCTGAGTTTCCAGAAAACCAGGCTTTAGCAGATCTAAAGAATGGCAGTGAATCTACAGGTGCGCTGTCCGATAAACTGTCTTCTTTACTTGAACTGCACGAAGAAGATAGGCAAAGGAGCAGTACAGAAAACCATCCTCTCCTCTCACGAGTTTCTCGCTCACTGAACCCCTGCGAGGAAAAGAGAGTCCGAAAGTGGAATCATTGTCTTGAAAGATATATCATTGAGGTTCATTGCAAGAAGCATAGTGTTAGTTGTTACTCACCAGGCAATATTCCACCGAAATGCAAGAAAAATTTCAAAATCGTTTTTGGTGCAAGTGGTTCTTGTACAATGGCTTCGAATTGCACTTGTGCTGCGTGACGCAATTTTTGAAACCATTGCACAGGGCCGTTTCTGAGCTCGCCCATCGTTACTATTGAGTATGTGATATATGTAGTCGTTATAGACATAAGTTATGCTGATTTACCTTTTGAACGAATCAAATAAATTATATCTTAATCGTAAACAACAGCCATTGTAGATCGTGATCGCCTCGACCGGCATAGTGTGCTCCTGAAAAGGAATGGTGATGCTGACTGTTTCGAAAACTTGGGAGGAAGTGATAAACAGAGTCATGACTTCTAACTTCCGCTAAGGATGTTAAAAAACGTCTAACTTTGTCACCTACAGCAATCCATCTACCAGGACAACCCTCGCCCTGATGATCAGACTACGCAATAAACTTGATCTTTTCAGATGTACTTCCAAGTTTGTCGAGATTTCAAATGAACGATAACAAGCTTATTTCGAAGTGCAGCATTCGTGGAGAGTTAGCACCTTAAAAACATTAGGTATAGTAATGGGGGTGAATAGTAACGTCACCCATTGTTTATCTTTCAATGGTTTAAGTTACAGTTATTTGTTTACGAGATGACCGCCAGAAATTTCCGGTCTACCGGCTACGGGTTTTGCATCTTGGAAAAATCGACATTTCTTTGATTCTATTCTGATCCTCGCCATAATTAATCATCTTTGTTTCTCTCTAGTTCATTTAGAGTTGTTAGTTGTACGTTACCCCAAATAAATACTACCATTCATTTTAAGTTTTCATAAATTTAAAGAGGATCCTTTGAGCGTTTAAGTTGATGGCCTGATATCTTTCAATATTATCAGAACAGTGATTGATTCATTTTTAATTTCGCAATTTACTTTCTGTTTACTCCTCTTTTTTATCCTCTGGGTTCCCTCTGGCACTGGTGCATCATTTTTATGTATTAACCGGTTTTCAACGGCTTTTGGTCTCTGCAATGTATTAAGGGAGGCGTAAAGACCAAAATTTAAGCCAAGGTCAGAAATAGCGAAGACCAACTGTTCATGTTCTCCATATCACAACTTGAAAGGTACACAGATTTTCCGCAAGTGTTCATATGAGACCATGTAAACTCGAAAAATAAATTCCTCCACGAATTAAATAGAGATCGATGAATGAGCTGAATACAGATAACATATCGCCATCTTAGGCCTTGTTGATAAGCCAGCTGATTTTTAGTCATCAGAACCGTAACGTCAACAAAAGTGCAAATTCTTTATTGTTGCCTAATTTTAAGCATATCTGCCCTCTTTAAGATTAAAATCCGGCTTAATAGGTAGGTAGACTTCCTGTTGAATCGTTTCACCGAAAACCATTAGAGTTTCCCGCAAAACCGCGAATATAGTACATTTGTATTACTTCATGATCACCATGGACGTTGTTTTCCAAACCGGCTTTGACTAAGGAAATCCAGTTTATCAGGAGTAAGACATCGCAGAACTCAGTGCCCTCACAGCGTACGAGGGTCATTTAAAGCGGAAAGGCTAGCTTTGGCAGAGAGCTTTAGTCAAGCCACAAGGGAGTTATATTTTTTCGGGATCTTTGAAGCCAACAGGAGATATTTTGGGGTGTATAAGATTCTATGGAAGAAGTTTTCTAATGTTGTACACCGCATGGGGTAAGAGATTGTTTGAATTCATTCTTTGCTTCAATCTCTCTCCTTTGGGTAATTGAGGAGAATAGACGGCTGATTTTAGAATAAAAGTTACAAGAAGAATGATAATCATCTCGTCACTAAACAAACTAAGAAAAACATTTTTATATGTGTACGATTAAAAATCAACATCGATGTTAATCTGTACAAGCCAAAGAGCATTTCTGCTTTCATCTGGAATCTCTGTACAAAACGTATCACTACGGTGAGTCAGCTTTTATCATCATGTTACATGTCTTACGGCACTGCTAAGAAATACACACAACTTTGATTACTTATGAAGTTTAAAAGGATGAGGGTGAGTTCTTTTGTAAACAAATATCATTTTTCAAAACTCTCACCGATAACCTTCATTATTGACATCTGCATCCCGTAACATGTACGCACGAATGGGTATCGCGAATGACACGGTGGTGGAATCGATTCAAGCTGTTCTTCCCGCTTCCGTCACGATGATCGTTTGGGCTGATGTCACGAAGTAACGCTTTACTTTCTTCAAAGCCGCCACCGACCTGGTCACGGTCACGATAGACGAAATCTTCTTTCTGTTGAACTGGGCCATCAAAACGGCGGAAATGGTGTAATCCTTACCGTTTGGATGAAAAGTAAGAAAAGGGCGAATGTGGTCGGTATCTAAACGAAAGAAAACAAAAATTTTGGGTTGCTCACGTAGGTTATTCTATTTTGGTACACCAGTTCTTTGATGAATACTCTCAGAAGTAACGTAAACAGTGTTAAACACTGTGATTGGATGTAATAGGTGTGTTGAGACAAGGGGTCGTTTTTGGATGCGGAACAGCACGTACTACGGTGCTTTATTTTTTTTCCCGCGTTCCTTCTCTCGCACGTTTTTCGCTCCTTGCGCTTCCTTGGCGTTTACCCACGATTACTTTTAAAAAAGCTGCATATTGAGCAAGCTATACTTGAAGCCAGTTTCATGCTGTATAGCCAATTTCATGAACGCGAATTCCTTTCCAGTGATTTATTGGCGGGAATGATGTTTTTTTTTTCCAACGAGTTTAAAAATGATTGTGTTTTCTCTCAATTGGTTATTCAACTGATTAACCGCAACAGACTAGAAATAACAAATTAAAAATCTTTCAAATATTTTATAAGTTACCTAATTTTGAGAGAGTATAATACGGAAATCCCCTGTTCTATGACCCATTTATGCATTAGTCCTTAATCAGTCAGAAGCGAGATATCTCTGAGTATCCGATGTCTGCTCTGAGATTTTCGATTGTTTCAGTGAGACATCATTTTGTTCACCAGAGGACTCGCGTTTAACGATGGGCACGAGTAACATTAATGATATCAAAAACGATGTCAAGGCAAAAGAGATCATACCCAAAAAGATTAAACATCTCGACCACTTACAAGTTGTTTTTTTTTCTAACTATATTTATCTGTGTCTACGGCTATCCTATCTTCTACTTCTTGGGAGGTATTAACGCTCCAACATTTTTCAAACTTTACAACCGGTTATTGAAACATAAGACTTTTTCTGGAAGAAAATGCCAAAATAAATTTACCTACCTTAACACGATTCAAAAGAAGAGTCTGCAAGAGCTCTCCTTGATCCAAAAAAGCTTTAGAGACGGAATTTTTCACTGTGATTCTCAGCTCTTCGATCGCCTTATGTACGTTTCATTTTCAAAATCTATTCGACTCAAATTTCGAGGATTATTTTTTAAGCGATTAGAGGAAATTCAACACTGTTCCTTTGCATTAAAACTTGCTCATCAGCGTAAAACTCGGACTTCCAAGTAAGATAACTGTTTTTAGAATTACTCTTACATAAATTTCTGTTTCTCGAAAGTAAGGCAACATAAATTCAACACAAACGATTAAATATCTATAACATTTTCTTTGAAATAACTGAGGCAAACCCCTGTTCTGACATTTAAATCATAACAAGGAGAAGAGCAGGTAGACATAAGCTGAATTTAAGAAAAAATATGAGTGTAGATTTTGAAGTAACTTCTTCACTCTTCTTGTTCAAGACTGTGCACATGAGCAGTTAGTTTTATATAACAACAAATGGACTTCACCGATGCAATATATAACTGGCTCTCTAATTTCTTAGAGGGAGGAAGACAAACTTCTGTTTGTTCAGGGATCACTAATTTATGTTCCATTTACCCCAAATAACAATGAGTTTAATTATATCCTAGTTATGCCTTTCAGCAAAACAAAATAAGACACCTCAACGCTCTCTTCATTGCGTGACTTTTATCTACCGGAAATTTGTGCTCTTTCAGCAAAATAGCAATAAATATAATAGGCATCATCAGCCATTGAATTTGCTTTTAAATCATATACGTATGATGAAGTCCAGGAGGAGTAGACCAAGCGGGCTACGAAATAAATTCCCGTAGTTTGCAACATCAGTAATTTCATCATAAGGTTTTCTAGACTGGGTTTTATTCATTTCTTAAAAGATAGTTTAGAAAGGAACTTGATTTTAAAGGAAACAAAGGAAGTTCTTTTTCCAGATTTCTACAAGGAAAAAGCGCTTGACGCTGTTACAAAATGACGTTTGTTATCGTTTACATTCAGTTTGTGTTTCACGGATGTGTTACGACTACATTCCTTATTTCAGTTAATCCCATCGGGCTAAGTTACTAAAACCTCTGTAGTTTTCGAATACCAACAAATTTTTAAAAACGGATTTTACCATAAAAATTAACGTTAAAAAGCAACGACGTTTCGACTTATCAACCGACATGTTCAAGTTGAAGTATAAAATTTTTTTCATGCTCTTACATAATCAATTGTGAAAATGCTAATGAGAAACTGACTAAAACTCAAAATATTTACATAGATATAATACGAGAAAATTGTCTGTAGTTTTCCAACATTTATTGCCCAACTTCCAGCCACAAAGAGTTCCGTGGTATCCAGCTAATTGTATGGTAGCAAGTAGAAATAGAACTAAACCATGATTTTGACGCTTCAGACGGCTTAAGTATGGTTAAACAACTGGTCTGAGACTGCGTGCGAATCCATCGCAAAATACCGCTGGTTTGTGGACATGTCATCAGATTTTATCTCGGTGCTCTGTTTACAGCGAACGTCATCAGGCTATGTCATGTGGTATCTTGACGGGGAAAGTCGTAAAATAATTTTGAGAGTGAGAGGCACAAATTAGGGTTTTGTGAAGAGCAGGGAAAGAAAACAAAAGCTTCAAAAAAAATTTTTTCGTTCTAATAACTCCCTAAAAAAAATACGCGACTTCAGTTCTTTATTATTAGATGTTTGCGAGGGAGATAATTGGTTAAGTTCAGTGGTTTATTAATTTACTAGTAGTTTATTTTTTTATTTTAGTTTCCCAAAAGAAAACAAAAGGAATTCCTAGTTACGAATATCCATGCGGAATAACAGTATTAAGTGGCCTTAAAAGGCCATTAAGTGGTGATAATATTCATCGTGAAATACCTTGTTTATTTGACTCTATGCCCTTAATTGCATATGGATCAGGAGTAAGACCAATCATCAAGCGCGTGGTAATCAGCGTATTGTAAAGGCCGAAATAATATTATTTAGCTGTGGTTGTTACACTTCAAGCGGCTACAATTTGGTCCAAAAATGGTTTAGATTCTTAGGGTTCGAGCCAATGGTAAAATAATTTTAGAATCCATTGATTTTTTCATGACGTTGATTCTTTGTTTCATATTTAGCCGAGTTGGCGGTAACAGGTTACGGAATTGTCCCGTTCTGTGTCATCCCGTTCTTTGTTGTACCGTTCTGTGTCATCCCGTTTTTTTTTGTATCGTTCTGTGTCATCCCGTTCTTTGTTGTATCGTTCTGTGTCATCCCGTTCTTTGTTGTATCGTTCTGTGTCATCCCGTTCTTTGTTGTACCGTTCTGTGTCATCCCGTTCTTTTTTGTATCGTTCTGTGTCATCCCGTTCTTTGTTGTATCGTTCTGTGTCATCCCGTTCTTTGTTGTATCGTTCTGTGTCATCCCGTTCTTTGTTGTACCGTTCTGTGTCATCCCGTTCTTTGTTGTACCGTTCTGTGTCATCCGGTTCTTTGTTGTACCGTTCTGTGTCATCCCGTTCTTTGTTGTATCGTTCTGTGTCATCCCGTTCTTTGTTGTACCGTTCTGTGTCATCCCGTTCTTTGTTGTATCGTTCTGTCTGTAATCAAAACTGTAACAAATTTGAGGAATTCCTCAAAAGTCCAACTCGAGCACCGATAGGACAGTTTTTAGGAAGTTGTTGATCAATGGGTTTTGAGGTTTTATTGGTTCATGGGAGTGAGAAGAATGTTTTTTGGAGGCTGTTTGTCTTGTTCTTTGTTTTCTCTTAATTGTTCATGACTTCCCTGTTTTGTTTCGCTTTCTTCTTCTTTTTCTTTTATTTTTTAATCGAGGTTCAGTTCAAAAACCCACGATAAATAAGCACTTATTTGAATTAATTTTGTCGGGTCTAGAACAAAGATATAGCAGTCCTCAAATATTGAAACAAAAGATGAAAAGGTCTTAAAACTAATTTCTTGATTTTCTCTCCGTCTTGTTTAAATCGTAAGTTTTCTTTCTTAAAATGTAACTGTTTACTGTGTTAGTATACATGACAAGCGTTGGTTCATAATCTAATTTCTCTTTTTAAGTCAGTTTTGAAATCAACGAAGGCAAGGTCTTCAATGGGCAAACTCACACATAAAATGCATATACATCAACACAAGTTTTCCCACTGTTGTCCCCTTCGTAACGATCCACCATATCCGGTCCGTACCAAATCTGCATCTCTTGATTGTTCGAAACAGACAGTGGATTGAAGAGGGTACGAAAAACGAGCTCAGTTGAATTATGATGATATCCAGGAAGACTGTAAAAGTGGGGTTTTTCATCTTGTCCTCCGAAATCCTTCAGGTCGTAAGCAGGCGGCAAGACAGGTTTCTTATCGGCATCCGTGATGATTGTCATCAAGTCTCCTTGGTATCGTGAACGAGTGCAACCCCAGTAGGATGCACCAGTCGTAGGGTTGCAGTGCACCGATCCTGACCTGTGAACAAGCTTCATTGTCTTCACTCGTCCACTTTTTGTCATGTTGAAGGCGCCATACTCGTTATCTTTGGCTCCAAAGCAGACAGGCACTTCACCATTTATTTTTTGCCAGCCCTCTGAAATAATGTAATACACTAATAATTTTTTAGTGAATCTTGATAGTTTTATTATGTTGTTAATGGTAACTAAAAGTCATTTGCAAGATATGTTGCAGTGATAAAAGGGGTAACTGAATAATTAATTCAGTGATTGTCCAACTCATTGAACGATCAAAACAATTTCGTGTGAGGGAGAGAATAATTCATGTCTAATTCATTCATCCTTCTCCGGGTTTGTTTATCTTTCAGCGTTATCACCAAAACAAAGCTATTATCATTGTTCCTAACTCTTTTTGCAGAACACCGCGGCGAGATTAATATTTTAAAAAATACCTATGTCGGAATGTAACAACACATCAATTCACCTTTTGGGCTTTAGATTAGTAAACAAACCCCGAAAGTTCGGACATTGAGTCGAGCTCGCAGCACCTGTGTGCAAACTTCGGCCTTGGAAATTTTTCTTAAATAACTTCCCACTTTCAAGAAGCGTCTCTTCGCTCAAAATTGACATCTTTCTTTTGGCATTTATTTGATCGTTTATTAAGCAAGTTGTCATTTCGCTGCCGTTGAAGCAGATGCGAAGAATGTTACAGGAAGCGTTGCGGCATGGAATAATCGAACTAGTTCTGCGTACAGTGATGTATCTGATCAGGTATTTTCAGGGTGTTTAGTGCGTAGATTGTCAGATAAATCCCCGTCCGACAGGAAATTAGTGCCCACGAATCGCTGTAGGACGTGAGGAAGCCTTCATTCCCAAAAATAAAACCGATTTCAACTCTATGAACGTGTACGATTGCAGTTGTTTAGTAAATGTATACCTAAACATAATGGTTACGACAAAGAGATGAGCTTATGGCACCTGAAAAACGATTCACGATACCTCAAGAAAAATTTCCAAAGCCGAAGTTTGGACACATGTGCTGCAAGCTCGACTCAATGTCTGAACTTTCGGGGTTTGTTGACATCAAAAGTCACGTGATACTACACGCGAAATATAAAGCCCAAAAGGTGAATTTAAGGAGGCAGTGGAAGGATGATTGAGTCCACCAATGTAGTAAAACAATTTACCTTTACAATAAGCCTTGATGACCTCGCCATTCTCTTCAGAGTAAATCCAGTACATCCCGTCGACCATCTCGTCGCCTTCACTCGCTTTGATCTCACCGCAGGTATCCGCTGGAAGTTCTTTGATGGATCCGAGGGGAACTGCGTCAGTAAAAACGAATTACAAATAGGTAGTTTACACCATCATGCAATTCGATACCTCCTGATATGACTTGGGCATCTGATTTTTTTAGGCATGGAAATAACAAGGTAAAGAAGAAAGCTTCCCCCCTTTCCTGACCATGTAAAAGCAGGAAGAAATGAAAACTGTGCTTCAGTAATTCTATTTGATTATGAAGTAGAAATAAGATGAAAGGAAACAACAATGAAAGAGAGAAACTAACCACCTTTTCAATTTCATTACGACACCATTGTCAAGGTTACTAAGGGAAATGTTTTTTGACTTCGTTCCTGAGTTTACATACTTTTCACAACTTAACTTGACAATGGCTTGGAGTTGGTTATGCAAAAACCTTTTCTAACGATGAAGCAATCAATGAATTAACACCTTCCAAAGGCCAGTCATAGAAATATGTATCTTAAATTCTGTATATGCCTGAAATCTGAGTTTTCTGCAATTGTGATTGAAATATGACAGATTAAAATCCTTCCATACTGAGAAGAGGGTAGGCTAAAACCACTGCAGAACAGTAAAGGGGGTACCTCTATTTTGGGAGCGTTTCATATAAAATCTCCTCTGATCTGGCATAAAATCTTCCGGTGTTGCTTCCTTTGTACGATTGTTCAGTTCACAGATCTTTTGAGCAATCACGAAATTGTAGCTCTGACACGTGACTTCTTCCTCACACCGTAAATAACACATTTCAGGCAAACCAACCCGATACGTCTTAAATGTATGACCTCTGAGGAACATCCCACCAATAGAGTGTTCCCCTGTATGACATTGGCTACTGGCGTTGAGGATACCAATCCGGGACATCAGAAACATGATTATCAGCGACAACTTTGGAGTCATTGTGAGGTTCCACTCGCTACCCTTAAAATGACAAAGGCAAGCTATCACTTTGTTTGAGATTACGACCGGTTACGAGAAGAGAATCTTTTTTTAAATTGAAAACCTCTTGAACACACAAAGTAAAGGAGTGGTTGGATGGAGCAATAGCCATTTAGAAAACGCACTCACATGTGCGCGCCTGACCCATCGTATTTGTTAAAGTTTTATAGTCATAGACATTACCTTTGCAATTTCCTAAACAGCTTATGAGGTGATATGTTAAGAAAAAGCCAGAATCATTTATTCGCTTAAAACTGGTTTGTTTGCGCATTTCAAATACTGATGAAATTAATTTTGGAGATATTTTCCGACTATAACCCTCAGAAAGGTGTCGCTGATTTTCTGGAGAGGGCGTACCTTTTTATTTCTTTTTCCTACATCCTCGTAAGGTTTGGTATTTCAGTTGTAATATTTCCTTCTACAAAAGAGGCCTTAACTTTACAACCAAAGCAAAATGAAACAGGGGCTTAAAATATGTTTTCGCAGGTATCGGCCGCTTTCCAGCCAATTCCAGCGAAGTTACGTTAAGTAGGTCACCCTTTCATGAAATTTATTTTCTTAAGGAGAAAGAGACGAAAATATTTTCTTTTAGTGGTTAGGTTTTGGAATCCCCCTCCCTTTTTCAATTTTTTCCGTTTAAGGGTGCCTTTAATTGATTCCCTATAAGCATTTTTTTTGGTTTAAAATTATTAAATTTGACATAGTTAAGAACGAACGCTAATTCCTGATAGAAAAGTTCTAGAGAAGTTAGTTTCCGTCATTCTAATGAAATACTATATTACAATGCACACAGCTGGCGGCGATTTTCAATTAACATAAATAGGGACAGGAACTTGTCAAAACGCAGCGAACATTTAATGGCATCCAAAAACAGTTTTTTTTCTTTTCATCTTAAAAGCGAGAAATATTTTTGTACCCACTTTTTTTTGCAAAATATTTGCCTCAGTTCTCGCAGATGGAACAGCGAAGAGACTATCTTCGCCCTTAAGCTTTCTGAGTGAAGATCATCCCTCTATTATGATACCATCACCTGCTTCTCCTGTTCACCACAAGAAAACATAAACTGCCTTGGGGGTCGTTTAGCTCGGTCGGAGAGATGAAAAGAGTCTTTTAAAGATTAACTACCAGTCCTAACAAAATGTATAACTTATAAAACTATCCTGGCTCGTAATTTTGAGACACCTAATCATGGACAAACTTTATACGGCTAATTTATCTTCTTTTCGTTAGGTCCAATGACGGTTTCCCTTTTTTCAACAGCCAGTAGTTATTTTCTCCAACAATTCTTACATACGAACTGCACGTACTAAACCGGAATATCAATTTTTAGAATCCTGCAAGAGAGTCTCAGTGGGAGAGACCGTTAGCTTTAAAACGGCGAAGAAAATTTGGTCTTTAGACGTAAAACTGACAAATTAAAACCGTTGGTCGTGAAAAAGGTAACTGTAAGATTTTTTCATTCAATCATAACGGAGAAAAATGAAACGTTACCGTAAATTAGCCAGAAATTTAACCGTTAGCCGTAAGAGTCATCACCTCATTAAAAGCTTTCTGTAATGAAAATCGCGTTCAGAGACAGGGGACTTTTAGCTTGCTCAAATCCACTTCTATGATTATTTTGAAAATTTCTTACGGCATCTTGAATCATCAGATAACGAAGTATGTAGCTTTATCGGCTGTCATGGAAAAGCTTACTTAAAGAAATAAAACAGGGAACTTTTCAGACGATCTTAAAAATGAAAAAAATAATTTTACCTTACCTCAACGTACCTCAACTTCCTTACCTAAAGAATAACTTTTAAGTTATTAGGGGGTTGTTCTTAGAATCGACAGGCGCTGTTACTTATTACCACTGTTCGCCAAATGTCTAGCTAAAATGTAAAAGTCACGACTATTAAACGAAAAAATTTCACTCAATTAAATTTAGATCTAAATTTCTTCCTGTTTTCTTTGTCTTAATTTTTTATTAAAACCCTTAATAATATACTTGATAAAATTACGCGCGTCTGATTGGCTGATTTCATGTGACACGAATGCAAATTACAATAGCGCTAAATACTTTCCACCGACACTGTTTAGATTGAATATGAGTTACACACACAGAAACTGCCAAAGTTACATTTAGAATAAATATGGAAACCTCTTGGATGTGCACGGCAAGAGACTAGCACTTTTTACCTCATTGAAAACAATTGCTTCAAAAAAACGAGGCTTACCATCTTTCATGACATTTTAAATAGGATCGTTTAAGCGTGCAAATTACTCACAAATGCGGGAACTAACGCATCATGGCTTCCACTAAGTTTAGAAACAGAAAAAAAAGCAAATCGACTGACTTGAAAAGGAAGTAACGATTAATTTGAATAGAGAGAATATTTCAGCGAGGCACAAAATTACTTGAATTTACAAGCCAAATTTTTACTACTGATGTAGTTTAGTTAGTGTCATATTTACCAATAGAATCGAGTATGTCACCCTCGACCATCTGTCCTCACAAGTTAATTTTAGGCCTCACGGAACAGTGTATGCACGTGAGTTAAGGAAAATTTCAGACATGTGCAGAATAGGCCCTCTCCTGTGTTTACTTGTCTCCTAAACGCTCTTAAAACTTTACCGTTGAATATGTTGTCAAAACACGAAGTCTCTGGTAGTTTAACACATAAACCGGGAAGACTGCGACGAAGTTGAAGATTCTACCGTTTTATTTTTTTCCTTTTGATCGACTAAGTGGTAGAAGTTCTAATTTTTCGTACTGTTTCGTCGTTCATTGCGCGTGGTGTTTATTATTTGGAATTTCAAAACGGACAAGTTTAGGAGTGGGCATCGTGTTTTCAAGGCAAACTGAGTTTTGGAGTCCATCGTTGGGAAAAATTTCCGCACAGTCCCATACTTCATTATGCATGCACATCTCATTAATTATGCATTCTACCCTTTGTCTTTGAATACAATAGACAATTCCCTTGGTAATTGAATATATAAATCCCTAATTATTACTTACCGCACTAATAAAAGAGGATTTTTTTCACAGCGTTTCTTTCTGCGCTGTTTTTCCCTCTCTCTCTCTCTCTCTCTCTCTCTCTCTCTCTCTCTCTCTCTCCATTTTCACCTCTTTCTCTTTCCCATTTCTTTGGCAGGCATCCTTCCTTCAAGGCCCCTCTCAGTCTATTTTTTCTTTTTTTTTTTACGTTACCTGCAAGGTTCGAACTCTCAATTCTCTATCGTCTTCGTCAGACTAGCAGTCTGCCCTCTATACCATTGTTCTACATCTGCTTCTTGCCGATAAAGGGTAACTTTCAAAATTATATTTCTAATACCTTAATACCTTAATACCTTATTACCTACTGTTAAAGAGAAAAGGAAAAACGACAACGACAATGAACAACTTTAAAGGTGAGCATCGATTTTATTTTCATCGTTTTACGAATGTTTGCTTTCAAAAACAACAATTTTGAGGCTATTAAATCCTCTCTCCCCTTTAAACATTTTTCTTCTACTATTAAATATATCTACATCGGTGGAATTTTTCTCACATGTACCTGAACTGGTCATTACAAGTTGCCCGTCAGGCAACTTGTAATGACCAGTTCAACAACTAAACTTTACCTGGACCTATACTAATGTGGTCGAAAAAGAATCATTGTATTGGTCAATCCTCTGCATTCAAAGTGCCCAAAAGAAATGAGCATTAATTTGACAATCGGCAAAGTTTCCGCACAGCCCCATACTTTATTATGCATACAGTCCTTTGTTAGAAGAAAACAATACCGCAAACAATAGATTACCTTTGGGACTATTCGCTTTGTTTCCAAGAAGTTGAATTTTTTTTTTTAAGTCTTTACTCAAACCTTTAAAAAATCGCCGTTTTTTAATTAAAAATTGCGCTTAATCAAGCGCTGATTTAAAATATGTAACAGTCAAATAAAAAATTACTATGCTTTATGAAATCTATAAAAATTACTGAGCCACCCCTCATGACTACTCTATTCTCCATGTGCAGGCAACGGCGTAACATGTTCAGACATGTGGGATGTGGAAAGATGAGTAGTTGGAGGCTGGAAGACATTTGGAAGATTTTGTAGACACAACTGGCATTCTCTTGGTAGATCATATATTGGTAGCTCCTCCCCATAGTTCCACACCTTTAGTGCTACTAGCTGCATGAGTCTTGGAACTTGTCCATCAGGTGTAAAGGTAACTCCCTCAATTACTGTTGGGTTGAATGACCTCTGTCCCTCCAGTGCAGATGTTCCCTTGGCAGAAGCCTTCCATTGAAGTTTAAGTTTGCGACCATCTGCTTTTAGTGACTGAATTGTTTCTGGTAAGTTATTGTTTACTTTCTTCTCTACCCAAGCTCTAGGGTAAACATCCTTTGCAGTAAGTGGCCCATGTGTGCAGTTTTCTCTAATCTTGTTTAAGTTCTTTCTTGCCTCTTGCAAAACGTCTGGTGAGCATTTGGGTATAATCTTTCATTCTTTCTTCGTGAACTTCACATGCTGCTTCTGTGGTCCTGGTGTTGGTTTTTCCACTATGCAGAATATTTTCAACAAATGTGATTGAGGCCTGTTTTGATAACTCTGACATGTTATCATTAAGATACAGTTGTGAAAGATTGAACTGTCTTTCAGCAAGAACATTGTTAAGTGAAAGACTGAAAATGTGTTTGGCATAGAACTCAAACAGGTTTGGAGTGGCTTCTTTACTTATGAGTGAGCTGTGTGGTGATGAAGCAATTTCTTTGATCTCACTGAGCAATTGTGGTTCCATCAATTTTCAAAGAGTGGCCCATTTAATCAATCCAACTCTATCCTTAGACACCAATGTTAGAATGTTCTGTCCATGTGCATGAAAGAGATAGTTCACTGACTTTTCTTGTTGATTCTCAGATCTGACTGGAATTTCAAGAAGCTTTAAAACTGAATGCCAGAAGAACTTTGGTATCTCTGATCAGCTCCCATTCCAAACAACTTGGGAAAAGTTAACCACTCTGCTCCATGATCTTTGATTACTTTAATTGCTTCTTGTAACATTGGCCTCTGCACTTGTTTGTGAAAATGGTTGATAGCCGCTGGGTCCTTCAATGACATCTTCACCTGTTGTGATGTTAAAGGAAAATATTCTGCAGGAGACATCAACATTTTACTTAAAGTTTCATGGTGCTTCAGAACAGTTGCTGGCCATAACCTTGCTAGGTAACCACTGGAGAATCCAAGTTCTGCATCACTAGCTTGGGATGAATTCAGAGATGGGATGATAAACTTATCGAGGAATTCAAACAAAAACTTGATTTCAACTTGAATCATAGGACTGGAGCTTAGCTTAATGACATCTTGCCAAATAATCTGGCGGCTATCTGATTTTGGCAATCTTTTAAGGAGACACTCAGCGAGCTGTAAACAAGCTTTTCCATACTTAAGATACCACTGGAGAGTTTCATGATAATATGTCCACCATGTGTCTATGAATGTCTGGGTAAGGGGTGGCTCTTTACTTAGAATACCAAGAGAAACATACATAACTTTGGCTTGGACGCTCATGATGGAGCCAAGATATTTTATAGAGTAATTGTAAAACATGGGGGTTGCTCATGTCACCCTTGGCCCCAAACCCAGCCTGGCACATTCTTCTCAGCATAATGTTTAGTGCATGTGGGTAGCATCCTACAAAAAACATCTCTTTTCCAAAAATTCTGGCATTGTTAGCTAAAAGACCATTTACTTTTCCCTTTTGGGTAGAGGCATTGTTCCCAACCAACCCTGAAACATTGGTAATATCATATTCATTTTTTACAACGTGGTAATCTACATCAGACTGGTGTTTTCCAGACCCACTTGTTGTTAGGCTGTTTGCAAGGACATAAGCTCGTGGCTTGCTCTCTAGGGACCAGGTGTGAACACCCACTATGTGCCTCTCCTCTCCTCCTTTGTGGGAGTCATCACTCTAGAGATGAAAATCATACTTGGAATTTGAAAAGCGCTTGCGTAAAATTAGTTTGTCAGCTTCACCTAAGAGAACATTCCAGTCAGAAAGTGTAGTTGGGGAGACAATGAAGTTTGTTGGGGGGCTACAATTGAACAAAATATTGAAAATCAGATGTAATGCTACAGGTGTCTTTTGATATGATAACAAAGATGCATGTTGCATGTATCTGACACAAGCCATAAACATAAAGGTCCTTTGGTTGTGTCCAATGTCTCAACAAGGAGAAGTTTTTTTTTTTTGGGCTTCTGTTCGGTGGGAGTATTATCGGTTTATGATTAAAATCCTCTTAAAGTAGTGTTATTAGCGATCGCGTAAGTTGCAACCGCCGAAAATTCAGAATAGGAATGAAAATTCACCGTTCATTCACCGTAGTTCGTGGCTCAGGCAATCTGCAGTATTATTCTTAGACATTTGCAAGTCCTTGCATTTCCATTCCCTCCTGAAATAATATCACTTACCTATACTGCGTCGTAAGGTTTTGACTGATCCTTTTAGATTGGCGTTTTCAGACCTCAAACTCTTGCACTCTCTCTTGGGTCGATCGATTTTTTCTTCACTTAAAAAGTTGCAAACTTGCACCGCAACGCTTTTTTTTCAACTTTTTCAAAATAATCTTCATGTTTTCTCTGCTTCTTTTTGGCTGGTGGCTGATTTTTACTAGAAAACTGGCTGCCGTGAGGTCTTTTACGAGCCATTAGGAGTTCTCGTCAGCGAGTCGGCCGGCAATTAATTAACACAAATCTGCAACTTTGATGTAAACAACCCTCGGCATGAGCCCGCGTTCCTTTTATCAGGCAGTGTTACAAAGTAATGTAATCTACGCATGTCTGAGATTTCAGGGGGTTACGGTTTCCATGGGTGGGGTATCTTTCCGTGAGGCCTAAATTTAGCACCTCGAACTTCCTTAAATCGACAAGGAAAATTTTTGGCTTTGTAATGTTAATGTCGTGAATGAGTCGTTTGTATGGTGCCAGTAGTGGTTGACACCTGTTGAGGGGAGTCTGTTCCAAGTTAGTAAACCAGCTTTCCAGGGTCGAAAGTAGTTGGTGCTGAAGGTTAGGCATTGCGCAGAGTCCCAGTCAATAGTGTGGTTCGTAAGTCGGTGATGTTCAGCAATGTGATTGTTGACATCGCCCTTCCTTGTCGCTCGTTTGTGTTCATTCAGTCTAGTTGTGAGGTTTCTGCTAGTCTCACCGATGTAGGAGGCGTGGCAGTCGGAGCAATTGATCTTGTATACTGCTCCTTGTCTGTTCCTCGGTTCGTCTTTGTCTTTGATGTTAGTCAGTAACTGACGTAGTGTGATCATAGGTTTGTGAGCGACGCGGATATTGATTTTGATATACATTTACTGTATTACGTTCGCTTGGACGACGGAGCGAAAGACTTGCGAACGACTACATCACCTACGTTAGCACTGTCAGACGAATACGACAACAACTCTGGTTTAATCACCGCTGTAAATTTTCTCCCTTGCAGTGATAACATATCTGTCTAGCATTAAATCTCTTCTTAACACCGTACCCGACTGTGTTTCCCGTTGCAACATTATTTTACTCCCTTTTTCGTTTGGAAAAAATTGTCCACTCATTTTCAAAACATTCCCAGTGGTCTGAAGGAAGGAACTAAAAACAGTACAAATGTTATGCTTGCGACAACTTCCCTTAAACAGTTAATATATTTCTATTGTCTGTTTTGTCTCATGAGCATTTGGTTATACACTTTAAATTCAACTTTGTGCTTTGTATAATTCAGAACTGAAGATGGCAGAAGAACTGTCGAAACATGTTTTTAAAAAATGTCGTATATGTTCTTAAACTAGCATATTTCCACTAAGAGCAACCACGCAAAGTTCGAATATCCCTTACTCACATTGGTATAAGTAAGATACAAGTGCATAGCAAAATTTGGGAAATGATAAAAAAAAATCATACAGTGCTTATACTATGTGCACATTCAAAAGCGCTTTTTACTTCAAATTTCTGAGCTCAAAGCTTTCTTAAAAAGGAATGCAACATTTGCGAAGACGCGATCTCCAAGCGTATAGCAGTTGACTGTTAGAGCGAACAGAAGAGATTGTGTTGAAAAGCGAAGAGCAAAATTAGAGGCTTGTTTAAGACACGAAAGATCCTACGTGTAGGGTGGACTTACATTGTTTAACGACTTAACCATTCTTCACTCATAAGGAAGGCAACGGACAATAATGTTACACAAAAGGATATTTGTTTGAATTTCACCCTTGAACGAGTCAATAACGTTGCGTTTATCAAAGCAATTTACTGAATGGTTTACAATGAAAATCTTTAAATGGAATCATCTTTACGATATCATTATTCATGTCTCACGTTAAAAATCTTTCTTTATTATGGATTGGATGAAGACCACCACAAATTAACTATCCAATCTACAAGTGGACAATTCTTTGCTCTGTTCCTAAGAATGGACAATGTTTCTCATGATATTAAATTTGCATTTTATTCTAATGTTCTCATTTTGTGCTCAACCACTCGAAATGTGTATTTAACTCAAGAGATGAAATCTTAATTATATCTGCAACGATTGGAAAGAACTAAAAATACACATGTGGTAATGTCTGAAATCATGCATGATCCTTTGCAATGATAAAAACGATAACTTTCTCATAGATCAGCAGCTCTGTTCTAATACAGTGTTATACTATCCTAAAAAGTCTTATCACTATATTGATGATGGAACAGCACCCGATTTCACCGGCTCTACTCGAAATTATGCTTTCATATCGTTTAGAAGAGGCTCATAATAAACCAATAATTTGATAACTTAATCTTGATGTCTCATCATAATAATGAAAAATTCTGGAATAGATTTCTCTGAGCAAAAACTGCACTTTTGCATTCGCATCTACTGAACGGGAGCTTGAGAACCCAAAACCCAGGTGTAAATCCCAAGCAAAACTCAAAAGCAATTGCGTTTTTATAAAAACTGTTCCTATCAGGCAACAGCTCAATGTTGTCCTTGTGTTCTCATTAGTTAATTCTAGAATTCTAAATACTTCAAGCATTTTCTAGTTCTCAATTCAAGATAAACTGCACTATTCCAATAGATTGGAAAGGGCCCTAAAATGAGAATAAAATCACACGTTGAAATTAAAACCATTTTAAGTTAGCCAAAATATGCATGCAATCTGGCAATTCCATTTACGTGATGTTTTAATTCTAGGTTTAAAATTCAAATTGTAACCCAAGATGAAATATGTTTCGTCTGCTTAGAAATATCCCAACATTAATATTTTACGGTACAATGTTGTGCTGTGTGATCATTATTACTGAATCGGTAGTATCCTTGCAATAATTTTAGAAACTTGAATGCAAGCTCTCGATTTCAACTTGTGAAGCAACATTGTGACACTGGCATGAACAGATTTATATTTGCTCCTATTATGTAACAGTTCCACTCAGGTTTTTAGCTGATGTCTTTCATGTCCAACTGTGTGATCTATTTTTTTATCTTGTTAAGGCAATTTTCGGCAAAAGTGTAAACATTTTCCTTGCCTACTGCTGTGCATATAGGCTTGATTACGCACCTCTGAGAAGGATGTATGGCCTGCGTACAGTTTTCCTCGAATGTTGTCAACTTGGACGGCCTCCAAATTGACTGAATAGTCTTTATGGTCTTACTGTAAAGAAAAAATCGATCATCTTTGACGTACAGAAGCAAAAATATTGAAGGTCACTTCAGGACAATTCCAAACGTAGCTTCATGCAGTATGGTTTTGACAACGCCACATTGAAGCCGTATAACCACAATTTCGGGTTCTGCCTTTTTCATTTCCCGTCTCATTATATGGCAGAAATGATTAGTCATAAGAAAAATTCCTACAACCAGCATGCAGAAAAAAAATGTTTACCACTACGTGGTAAACTTCCCTTTTTGTGGTAAACTTTCCCTTCTTCCCTTTCTTTACAATCTGGTTGCTATGGTACCTGATCATAAGCCAAATTTATATCACGTCCCGTAGATCCGTGTCACCCACGCAAAGTTCAAAAGATGCAAACGTTGAGTGGGCGCAATGTAAGGAACTACGGATAAACATGAGAAACTAACGCCTTATGTTGTATCACACAGGAAGTTTTTGTTCAGGTGCAACAATATATAGAAGTGAGCAAAGAAACTACTCGTTATTTTTCTCGCTTGAGAGGAATGCTACAAATTAGAACTGTGGCGGAACCTTGTTTAGACCGATATTTACTTTCAACTAAATTAAACGAACTTACCTGTTCAGTGTGCGAGGCTTTTAACGGCTGGGTTACTCCAACTGCCTAACTTAAAGCAAAAGCAACTTGAATCTCAACATACCTAGGAAAATTAACACGTTTTTGATTGTGCCGTGAGTATTTTGTGGTCGATTTTTGGGAACCGAGGCAATGAAATAAACGTTGTCATGTAACCTACAGGGACCAACAACTGTGTCGTGGGTGCAACTGTTCAGCAGTAACAGAACTAGAGAAACAAATAAACAAAGTATTTCTGAATAACGAATGCTTTTCATTTGACACTAATGCGAGACTAAGATAAAAATAGAGTCTCCCTCGAAGATTTCAACCCTAAGGGTTCTTTAGTAACAAACTTCCTGCATACCGCCAGGATCAGCATTGTCGCAAAGTCGTATGTTTAAATAGATCAGAACAGGCTTTGGGGGTCGTTTTGTCAATGGAAGATACAGTTTCGATATGGATTCCTTGGGTCAACAATCATTGGCTAGAAGGCTGAAGGCAACGAGTTGTCTTCCAAACTTTGCAGGAGAAGTCCAAGTATTATGAATCAATTTAGTAATTACGCAGACCAACCTGAAGGTTGGTAAGCGTAGACGAAGGCTGTAACGATCTTCTGGACACTTCCACAAGTTGATTATTTTTAAGTGCTAATCTTAGCATCAATAAAAATGGGATTTCACTTCGTATAACCCTTTCAACTTCCAAGTCAGTAAGTTTCCTCTAGAAAGTCACCTCGCTAAAACTAGCCGTTATGCAAAGAATCATGTGAATAGGCTAACACTACAGCTAAACGGAACTCTGGTGAATTTTTCCTACACATTCCCATGCGCATCACAAATAGCGTCAGACAAAGACGATCTGCTTCAAGCAAAAAGTATTGATTATTAATACAATGATCGAAAAAAGAGCCTCCTTCACGGCGAACTCTTTCGTGTGTCAGTAGAGCTGCAAGAAAAAATATCTACGGTCTTGGGTTTCGGGTCAAGTGAATCATGAAAGCTGTTGTCCGGATTGATGAGAAACGGGACATAAATTTAACAAATAAGCCACGGTCCATTGATGCTATTTGAAGCGCTTCCATTTCATGCTAATTGTACGTTACAGACAGAAAAAGATAATAAAGAATACTGAGAGTGAGATATTATAACTTCAAGTTTTTAATTTCGGTAATATTTTTTTCTGGTGGAATCGAGTCGTTTTGTCTTTGATTCGAAAGTCACCTGAGTACAACATGAAATGTGAAATGTCTTATTTGCTCTTGTGTGGCCACAGAGGAAGCTTTTGGGATAAACATTCCTTGGTTTTTTTTCGATAATTGCGGTTGCAGAGGTGGCTAGCAAAAACTATGCCACGAGCCAGGAAAGAAGTAGATTGCTTTCTTCCACAGTTAGTTTTCCGCAGTTTGGGAGAGTTTGAATAAAGCAACCGGAACCACGTCAGTTGTCCTTTGCAAGGAGACGTGCACTTAGGATTGCCTCATCAGCAATATAGAGGGCAGAAGACGTACGGAAACGTCAAACCTGATCATAAACCACATGTCCATGGGAATTAGACAGAGATTTTCAGAAAGATTAACGCTTGAGGCCATCAATGGAAACTGTTTGTACTGCAAAAACTTGGGTTTCTGTCTCAGTGGCTTCCAACTGAGAATTTCGAGATCTTTCTTCTTTTAATTAAATGAAATTGAACCAAGTGTGTACAAATATTTTTTGCTGTAACATTTGTACTTGTTGGTGAACATCATGTTGAAAGAAACATTAGTAACTTGCACACATTTGTTGAAAAATACGTCAAGTGGGGGAACACTGCCTGTACATCAATATCAGCATCTATTGACATTTATCTCTGAGAATGCACCATGTAAAACCCGTACGCGATGCAAACAAATTGCACCGGGTCCTCTTGGCCCTCTTGCTGTGGGTCACTTTTTAAAAGCTCCTCTAGGCGTGAGCCGATCTGGTTCCGCCTCGCCCAGTGCTAGCACGGCTGTTAGGCCGATGGTAAACTGAGATTCTGTGAGTTATCATTTACATCTCCATGATTGCTAAAATAGTCTTCCTGTGCTGTTCTGAATCTATATAAGCCGTATTTTTGCAGCCAACACTGCTAAACAAAACGAGCGTGCAGCCTAATCACATCGACGGTACGGTTCAGTTTCAAGTTCCCACCTCAGAAATTACCATCGGATCATTCAACCGAATTCGTGCGAACACATTACGATCACTGTTAACGATCTCCATACCAACCGGCATCGAAGGCAGAGCAGGCGAGAAAAATTCAATAACCAAACAGGTTCCGACAAATTACACCAAGTATAAAAGCCTGGAGACTAGCAAGTTTCAGAGGACTAATAGAAGAACAGAACACCTTCACGTCGACGAAGAGGAGAGAAGAATGGATTTTAAAACTATCTTTATGGTGGGTTTTCCAATTGTTCAAACTATACTTATAGCTAAATTCATTTTAGTTACAAGAAATGTCGGTTTATGGCTCATTTGAAGCTAGACAATTTTGTTTAGGGAACGTGGTCGAGTGATTTTGGCCGGTGTGCTTGAACAAGAGATAAGCTCTCGGCTTGAAATGTTTCCTTTCCTGGTATTCATATGTTTAACATCATATACAAGCAAGTGTTTTTTTTCTTATGAGTAGTACCACTCTTTTATCTCTTGCAATTTGAAAATAGACAAACGAAAAGAGTCCTTAAGAATTGAACGGTGGATCCAACCAGGTATGTTCTGACCATTTTCGTTGAATCACTGAATAAATTGTGGAATGAGTCCTTTGTTTTCTGAACGCACTGACATTAGTACTTAAATGAAGCTTTTCATTTTCGGTACAATTTTGCAGAAAAGGAATGTTGATAAAAATGCTTTCATACTTGTAGATCAAAATTTTCCTTCTTTACCTCAGTCCATCGCAGCCTATCAATTGGTACAAAGTTTCCTTCTCTACAAAGTATGTTCAAGTCCTGTTAGAGTCCCTGAGTTTCCAGAAAACCAGGCTTTAGCAGATCTAAAGAATGGCAGTGAATCTACAGGTGCGCTGTCCGATAAACTGTCTTCTTTACTTGAACTGCACGAAGAAGATAGGCAAAACAGCAGTACAGAAAACCATCCTCTCCTCTCACGAGTTTCTCGCTCACTGAACCCCTGCGAGGAAAAGAGAGTCCGAAAGTGGAATCATTGTCTTGAAAGATATATCATTGAGGTTCATTGCAAGAAGCATAGTGTTAGTTGTTACTCACCAGGCAATATTCCACCGAAATGCAAGAAAAATTTCAAAATCGTTTTTGGTGCAAGTGGTTCTTGTACAATGGCTTCGAATTGCACTTGTGCTGCGTGACGCAATTTTTGAAAGCATTGCACAGGGCCGTTTCTGAGCTCGTCCATCGTAACTATTGATTATGTGATATATGTAGTCGTTATAGACATAAGTTATGCTGATTTACCTTTTGAACGAATCAAATAAATTATATCTTAATCGTAAACAACAGCCATTGTAGATCGTGATCGCCTCGACCGGCATAGTGTGCTCCTGAAAAGGAATGGTGATGCTGACTGTTTCGAAAACTTGGGAGGAAGTGATAAACAGAGTCATGACTTCTAACTTCCGCTAAGGATGTTAAAAAACGTCTAACTTTGTCACCTACAGCAATCCATCTAGCAGGACAACCCTCGCCCTGATGATCAGACTACGCAATAAACTTGATCTTTTCAGATGTACTTCCAAGTTTGTCGGGATTTCAAATGAACTATAACAAGCTTATTTCGAAGTGCAGCATTCGTGGAGAGTTAGCACCTTAAAAACATTAGGTATAGTAATGGGGGTGAATAGTAACGTCACCCATTGTTTATCTTTCAATGGTTTAAGTTACAGTTATTTGTTTACGAGATGACCGCCAGAAATTTCCGGTCTACCGGCTACGGGTTTTGCATCTTGGAAAAATCGACATTTCTTTGATTCTATTCTGATTCTCGCCATAATTAATCATCTTTGTTTCTCTCTAGTTCATTTAGAGTTGCTAGTTGTACGTTACCCCAAATAAATACTACCATTCATTTCAAGTTTTCATAAATTTAAAGAGGATCCTTTGAGCGTTTAAGTTGAGGGCCTGATATCTTTCAATATTATCAGAACAGTGATTGATTCATTTTTAATTTCGCAATTTACTTTCTGTTTACTCCTCTTTTTTATCCTCTGGGTTCCCTCTGGCACTGGTGCATCATTTTTATGTATTAACCGGTTTTCAACGGCTTTTGGTCTCTGCAATGTATTAAGGGAGGCGTAAAGACCAAAATTTAAGCCAAGGTCAGAAATAGCGAAGACCAACTGTTCATGTTCTCCATATCACAACTTGAAAGGTACACAGATTTTCCGCAAGTGTTCATATGAGACCATGTAAACTCGAAAAATAAATTCCTTCACGAATTAAATAGAGATCGATGAATGAGCTGAATACAGATAACATATCGCCATCTTAGGCCTTGTTGATAAGCCAGCTTATTTTTAGTCATCAGAACCGTAACGCCAACAAAAGTGCAAATTCTTTATTGTTGCCTAATTTTAAGCATATCTGCCCTCTTTAAGATTAAAATCCGGCTTAATAGGTAGGTAGACTTCCTGTTGAATCGTTTCACCGAAAACCATTAGAGTTTCCCGCAAAACCGCGAATATAGTACATTTGTATTACTTCATGATCACCATGGACGTTGTTTTCCAAACCGGCTTTGACTAAGGAAATCCAGTTTATCAGGAGTAAGACATCGCAGAACTCAGTGCCCTCACAGCGTACGAGGGTCATTTAAAGCGGAAAGGCTAGCTTTGGCAGAGAGCTTTAGTCAAGCCACAAGGGAGTTATATTTTTTCGGGATCTTTGAAGCCAACAGGAGATATTTTGGGGTGTATAAGATTCTATGGAAGCAGTGTGCTAATGTTGTACACCGCATGGGGTAAGAGATTGTTTGAATTCATTCTTTGCTTCAATCTCTCTCCTTTGGGTAATTGAGGAGAATAGACGGCTGATTTTAGAATAAAAGTTACAAGAAGAATGATAATCATCTCGTCACTAAACAAACTAAGAAAAACATTTTTATATGTGTACGATTAAAAATCAACATCGATGTTAATCTGTACAAGCCAAAGAGCATTTCTGCTTTCATCTGGAATCTCTGTACAAAACGTATCACTACGGTGAGTCAGCTTTTATCATCATGTTACATGTCTTACGGCACTGCTAAGTAATACACACAACTTTGATTACTTATGAAGTTTAAAAGGATGATGGTGAGTTCTTTTGTAAACAAATATCATTTTTCAAAACTCTCACCGATAACCTTCATTATTGACATCTGCATCCCGTAACATGTACGCACGAATGGGTATCGCGAATGACACGGTGGTGGAATCGATTCAAGCAGTTCTTCCCGCTTCCGTCACGATGATCGTTTGGGCTGATGTCACGACGTAACGCTTTACTTTCTTCAAAGCCGCTACCGACCTGGTCACGGTCACGATAGACGAAGTCTTCTTTCTGTTGAACTGGGCCATCAAAACGGCGGAAATGGAGCAATCCTTACCGTTTGGATGAAAAGTAAGAAAAGAGCGAATGTGGTCGGTATCTAAACAGAAGAAAACAAAAATTTTGGGTTGCTCACGTAGGTTATTCTATTTTGGTACACCAGTTCTTTGATGAATACTCTCAGAAGTAACGTAAACAGTATTAAACACTGTGATTGGATGTAATAGGTGTGTTGAGACAAGGGGTCGTTTTTGGATGCGGAACAGCACGTACTACGGTGCTTTATTTTTTTTCCCGCGTTCCTTCTCTCGCACGTTTTTCGCTCCTTGCGCTTCCTTGGCGTTTACCCACGATTGCTTTTAAAAAAGCTGCATATTGAGCAAGCTATACTTGAAGCCAGTTTCATGCTGTATAGCCAATTTCATGAACGCGAATTCCTTTCCAGTGATTTATTGGCGGGAATGATGTTTTTTTTTTTCCAACGAGTTTAAAAATGATTGTGTTTTCTCTCAATTGGTTATTCAACTGATTAACCGCAACAGACTAGAAATAACAAATTAAAAATCTTTCAAATATTTTATAAGTTACCTAATTTTGAGAGAGTATAATACGGAAATCCCCTGTTCTATGACCCATTTATGCATTAGTCCTTAATCAGTCAGAAGCGAGATATCTCTGAGTATCCGATGTCTGCTCTGAGATTTTCGATTGTTTCAGTGAGACATCATTTTGTTCACCAGAGGACTCGCGTTTAACGATGGGCACGAGTAACATTAATGATATCAAAAACGATGTCAAGGCAAAAGAGATCATACCCAAAAAGATTAAACATCTCGACCACTTACAAGCTGTTTTTTTTTCTAACTATATTTATCTGTGTCTACGGCTATCCTATCTTCTACTTCTTGGGAGGTATTAACGCTCCAACATTTTTCAAACTTTACAACCGGTTATTGAAACATAAGACTTTTTCTGGAAGAAAATGCCAAAATAAATTTACCTACCTTAACACGATTCAAAAGAAGAGTCTGCAAGAGCTCTCCTTGATCCAAAAAAGCTTTAGAGACGGAATTTTTCACTGTGATTCTCAGCTCTTCGGTCGCCTTATGTACGTTTCATTTTTAAAATCTATTCGACTCAAATTTCGAGGATTATTTTTTAAGCGATTAGAGGAAATTCAACACTGTTCCTTTGCATTAAAACTTGCTCATCAGCGTAAAACTCGGACTTCCAAGTAAGATAACTGTTTTTAGAATTACTCTTACATAAATTTCTGTTTCTCGAAAGTAAGGCAACATAAATTCAACACAAACGATTAAATATCTATAACATTTTCTTTGAAATAACTGAGGCAAACCCCTGTTCTGACATTTAAATCATAACAAGGAGAAGAGCAGGTAGACATAAGCTGAATTTAAGAAAAAATATGAGTGTAGATTTTGAAGTAACTTCTTCACTCTTCTTGTTCAAGACTGTGCACATGAGCAGTTAGTTTTATATAACAACAAATGGACTTCACCGATGCAATATATAACTGGCTCTCTAATTTCTTAGAGGGAGGAAGACAAACTTCTGTTTGTTCAGGGATCACTAATTTATGTTCCATTTACCCCAAATAACAATGAGTTTAATTTTATCCTAGTTATGCCTTTCAGAAAAACAAAATAAGACACCTCAACGCTCTCTTCATTGTGTGACTTTATCTACCGGACATTTGTGCTCTTTCAGCAAAATAGCAATAAATAGGCATCATCAGCCATTGAATTTGCCTTTAAATCATATACGTATGATTAAGTCGAGGAGGAGTAGACCAAGCGGGCTACGAAATAAATTCCCGTAGTTTGCAACATCAGTAATTTCATCATAAGGTTTTCTAGACCGGGTTTTATTCAATTTGTCAAAGATAGTTTAGAAAGGAACTTGATCCTAAAGGAAACAAAGGAAGTTCTTTATCCAGATTTCTACAAGGAAAAAGCACTTGACGCTGTTACAAAATGACGTTTGTTATCGTTTACATTAAGTTTGTGTTTCAAGGATGTGTTACGACTACATATGTTTATAGAACACGCGGAAATGGGTTCACGGGTTGTGAAATTCGATATTTCAGTTTATCGCATCGGGTTAGGTTACTAAAACCTCTGTAGTTTTCGAATATCAACAAATTTTTAAAAACGGGTTTTACCATGAAAAATTAACGTTAAAAAGCAACGACGTTTCGGCTGCTGAACCGACATGTTCAAGTTGAAGGATAAAATTTTTTTCATGCACTTGCATACTAGTAATTGTAAAAATGCTAATGAGAAACTGACTAAAACTCAAAATATTTACATAGATACAATACGTGAAAATTCTCTGTAGTTTTCCAACATTTATTGCACAACTTCCAGCCACAAAGAGTTCCGTGGTATCCAGCTAATTGTATGGTAGCAAGTAGAAATAGAACTAAACCATGATTTTGACGCTTCAGACGGCTTAAGTATGGTTAAACAACTGGTCTGAGACTGCGTGCGAATCCATCGCAAAATACCGCTGGTTTGTGGACATGTCATCAGATTTTATCTCAGTGCTCTGTTTACAGCGAACGTCATCAGGCTATGTCATGTGGTATCTTGACCGGGAAAGTCGTAAAATAATTTTGAGAGTGAGAGGCACAAATTAGGGTTTTGTGAAGAGCAGGAAAAGAAAAGAAAAGCTTCAAAAAATAATATTTTCGTTCTAATAACTCCGTAAAAAAAATACGCGACTTCAGTTCTTTATTGTTAGATGTTTGCGAGGGAGATAATTGGTTAAGTTCAGTGGTTTATTAATTGACTTAAGTGTAGTTTATTTTCCCAAAAGAAAACAAAAGGAATTCCTAGTTACGAATATCCATGCGGAATAAAAAGGCCATTAAGTGGTAATAATATTCATCGTGAAATACCTTGTTTATTTAACTCTATGCCCTTAATTGCATATTGATCAGGAGTAAGACTAATCATCAAGGGCGTGGTAATCAGCGTATTGTAAAGCCCGAAATAATATTATTTAGCTGTGGTTGTTACACTTCAAGCGGCTACAATTTGGTCCAAAAAAAGGTTTAGATTCTTAGGGTTCGAGCCAATGGTAAAATAATTTTAGAATCCATTGATTTTTTCATGACGTTGATTCTTTGTTTCATATTTAGCCGAGTTGGCGGTAACAGGTTACGGAATTGTCCCGTTCTGTGTCATCCCGTTCTTTGTTGTACCGTTCTGTGTCATCCCGTTCTTTGTTGTATCGTTCTGTCTGTAATCAAAACTGTAACAAATTTGAGGAATTCCTCAACAGCCCGACTCGAGCACCGATAGGACAGTTTTTAGGAAGTTGTTGATCAGTGGGTTTTGAGGTTTTATTGGTTCAAGGGAGTGAGAAGAATGTTTTTGGGAGGCTGTTTGTCTTGTTATTTGTTTTCTCTTAATTGTTCGTGACTTCCCTGTTTTGTTTCGCTTTCTTCTTCTTTTTCTTTTAATTTTTAACCGAGGTTCAGTTCAAAAACCCACGATAAATAAGCACTTATTTGATTTAATTTTGTCGGGTCTAGAACAAAGACATAGCAGTCCTCAAATAGTGAAACAAAAGATGAAAAGGTCTTAAAACTAATTTCTTGATTTTCTCTCCGTCTTGTTTAAATCGTAAGTTTTCTTTCTTAAAATGTAACTGTTTACTGTGTTCGTATACATGACAAGCGTTGGTTCATAATCTAATTTCTCTTTTTAAGTCAGTTTTGAAATCAACGAAGGCAAGGTCTTCAATGGGCAAACTCACACATAAAATGCATATACATCAACACAAGTTTTCCCACTGTTGTCCCCTTCGTAACGATCCACCATATCCTGTCCGTACCAAATCTGCATCTCTTGATTGTTCGAAACAGACAGTGGATTGACGAGGTTACGAAAAACGAGCTCAGTTGAATTATGATGATATCCAGGAAGACTGTAAAAGTGGGCTTTTTCTTCTGGTCCTCCAAAATCCTTCAGGTCTTTAGCAGGCGGCAAGACAGGTTTCTTATCGACATCCGTGATGATTGTCATCAAGTCTCCTTTGTATCGTGGATTAGTGCAACTCCAGTAGGATGCTTTAAACTTAGGGTTGCATTTCACCCATCCCGACCTGTGAATAAGCTTCATTGTCTTCACTCGTCCTCTCTTTGTCATGTTGAAGGCGCCATACTCGTCATCTTTGGCTCCAAAGCAGACAGGCACTTCACCATTTATTTTTTGCCAGCCCTCTGAAATAATGTAATACACTAATAATTTAGGTAGTGAATCTTGATAGTTTTATTTTATGTTGTTAATGGTAACTAAAATTCATTTGCAAGATATGTTCTAGTGATAAAAGGGGTAACTGAATAATTAATTCAGTGATTGTCCAACTCATTGAACGATCAAAACAATTTCGTGTGAGGGAGAGAATAATTCATGTATAATTCATTCATCCTTCTCCGGGTTTGTTTATCTTTCAGCGTTATCACCAAAACAAAGCCATTATCATTGTTCCTAACTCTTTTTGCAGAACACCGCAGCGAGATTAATATTTTAAGAAATACCTACGTCGGAATGTAACAACACACCAATTCACCTTTTGGGCTTTAGATTAGTAAACAAACCCCGAAAGTTCGGACATTGAGTCGAGCTCGCAACACATGTGTCCAAACTTCGGCTTTGGAAATTTTTCTTAAATAACTTCCCACTTTCAAGAAGCGTCTCTTTGCTCAAAATTGACATCTTTCTTTTGGCATTTATTTGATCGTTTATTAAGCAAGTTGTCATTTCCCTGCCGTTGAAGCAGATGCGAAGAATGTTACAGGAAGCGTTGCGGCATGGAATAATCGAACTAGTTCTGCGTACAGTGATATATCTGATCAGGTGTTTTCAGGGTGTTTAGTGCGTATATTGTCAGATAAATCCCCGTCCGACAGGAAATTAGTGCCCACGAATCGCTGTAGGACGTGAGGAAGCCTTCATTCCCAAAAATAAAACCGATTTCAACTCTATGAACGTGTACGATTGCAGTTGTTTAGTAAATGTATACCTAAACATAATGGTTACGACAAAGAGATGAGCTTATGGCACCTGAAAAACGATTCACAATACCTCGAGAAAAATTTCCAAAGCCGAAGTTTGGACCCATGTGCTGCGAGCTCGACTCAATGTCTGAACTTTCGGGGTTTGTTGACATCAAAAGTCACGTGATACTACACGTGAGATATAAAGCCCAAAAGGTGAATTTAAGGAGGCAGTGGAAGGATGATTGAGTCCACCAATGTAGTTGTTTCGTTTAATAAATAGGCGTTGCCTCGTGTTGACAGATTTATTCGATGACAAGAATTGTGATTGACATTAATTCAATAGATTGATTTAAAAGCGTTAGATTATTATGTTTAAGTCAGTTTTTCAGCAGAATCGAAGTGAGAAAGAAGTTATTTTGTTATCGTTTTTCTGTCTCTAAATCCGCTTACCTGGAGAATCTGCTAACCCGTAAAGTGAGACTGTTGTAACGACCCGCCACAGAAGTAAGTTTATATTGAAGTTTTTTAATTTAGTTACAAGATAAAGACTTGATTTGCCTTTGTTCTAATTGCGAATTATAAATGTATTTCTTTTAGATCGAATAATTATTAAAGCTTGGCTTAATATTATACGGTTTGTGGTGATCATTTGATCTAACCAGTTCCGAGTAAGGAAACAGTAGTAAAACAATTTACCTTTACAATAAGCCTGGATCACCTCGCCATTCTCTTCAGAGTAAATCCAGTGTATTCCGTCAATCATCTCTTCGCCTTCACTCGCTTTGATCTCACCGCAGGTATCCGCTGGAAGTTCTTTGATGGATCCGAGGGGAACTGCGTCAGTAAAAACGAATTACAAATAGGTAGTTTACACCATCATGCAATTCGATACCTCCTGGTATGACTTGAGCATCTGATTTTTTTTGGCATGGAAATAATAAGGTAAAGAAGAAAGCTTCCCCCTTTGCTAACCATGTAAAAGCAGGAAGAAATGAAAACTGTGCTACAGTAATTCTATTTGATTATGAAGTAGAAATAAGATGAAAGGAAACAACAATGAAAGAGAGAAACTAACCACCTTTTCAGTTTCATTACGACATCATTGTCAAGGTTACTAAGGAAAACGTTTTTTGACTTCGTTCCTGAGTTTAAATACTTTTTACAACTTAACTTGACAATGGCTTGGAGTTGGTTATTCAAAAACCTTTTCTAACGATGAAGCAATCATTGAATTAACACCTTCCAAAGGCCAGTCATAGAAATATGTATCTTAAATTCTGTAGATGCCTGAAATCTGAGTTTTCTGCAATTGTGATTGAAATATGACGGATTGAAATCCTTCCATACTGAGAAAAGGGTAGGCTAAAACCACTGCAGAACAGTAAAGGGGGTACCTCTATTTTGGGAGCGTTTCATATAAAATCTCCTCTGATCTGGCATAAAATGTTCCGGTGTTGCTTCCTTTGTACGATTGTTCAGTTCACAGATCTTTTGAGCAATCACAAAATTGTAGCTCTGACACGTGACTTCTTCCTCACACCGGAAATAACACATTTCAGGCAAACCAACCCGATACGTCTTAAATGTATGACCTCTGAGGAACATCCCACCAATAGAGTGTTCCCCTGTATGACATTGGCTACTGGCGTTGAAGATGCCAATCCGGGACATCAGAAACATGATTATCAGCGACAACTTTGAAGTCATTGTGAGGTTCCACTCGCTGCCCTTAAAATGACAAAGGCAAGCTATCACTTTGTTCGAGATTACGACCGGTTACGAGGAGAGAATCTTTTTTTAAATTGAAAACTTCTTGAACACACAAGGTAAAGGGGTGGTTGGATGGAGCAATAGCCGTTTAGAAAACGCACTCACATGTGCGCGCCTGACCCATCGTATTTATTAAAGTTTTATAGTCATAGACATTACCTTTGCAATTTCCTAAACAGCTTATGAGGTGATATGCCAGAGTCATTTATTCGCTTAAAACTGGTTTGTTTGCGCATTTCAAATACTGATGAAATTAATTTTGGAGATGTTTTCCGACAATAACCCTCAGAAAGGTGTCGCTGATTTTCTGGAGAGGGCGTACTTTTTTATTTCTTTTTCCTACATCCTCGTAAGGTTTGGTATTTCAGTTGTAATATTTCCTTCTACAAAAGAGGCCTTAACTTTACAACCAAAGCAAAATGAAACAGGGGCTTAAAATATGTTTTCGCAGGTATCGGCCGCTTTCCAGCCAATTCCAGCGAAGTTACGTTAAGTAGGTCACCCTTTAATGAAATTTATTTTCTTAAGGAGAAAGAGACGAAAAGATTTTCTTTTAGTGGTAAGGTTTTGGAATCCCTCTCCCTTTTTCAATTTTTTCCGTTTAAGGGTGCCTTTAATTGATTCCCTATAAGTATTTTTTTGGTTTAAAATTATTAAATTTGACATATAGTTAGGAACGAAAGCTAATTCCTGATAGAAAAGTTCTAGAGAAGTTAGTTTCCGTCATTCTAATGAAATACTACATTACAATGCACATATTGCGATCGTGATAGCTGGCGGCGAATTTCAATTAACATGAATAAGGACAGGAACTTGTCAAAACTCAGCGAACATTTAATGGCATCCAAAAACAGTTTTTTTCTTTTCATCTTAAAAGCGACAAATATTTTTGCCTCAGTTCTCGCAGATGGAACAGTGAAGAGACTATCTTCGCCCTTAAGCTTTCTGAGTGAAGATCATCCCTCTATTATGATACCATCACCTGCTTCTCCTGTTCACCACAAGAAAACATAAACTGCCTTGGGGGTCGTTTAGCTCGGTCCGAGAGATGAAAAGAGTCTTTTAAAGATTACCTACCAGTCCTAACAAAATGTATAACTTATAAAACTATCCTGGCTCGTAATTTTGAGACAACTAATCATGGACAAACTTTATATGGCTGATTTATCTTTTTTTCGTTAGGTCCAATGATGGTTTCCCTTTTTTCAACAGCCAGTAGTTATTTTCTCCAACAATTCTTACATACGAGCTGCATGGACTAAACCGGAATAGCAATTTTTAGAATCCTGCAAGAGAGTCTCAGTGGGAGAGACTGTTAGCTTTAAAACGGCAAAGAAAATTTGGTCTTTTGACGTAAAACTGACAAATTAAAACCGTTGGTCGTGAAAAAGGTAACTGTAAGATTTTTTCATTCAATCACAACGGAGAAAAATGAAACGTTACCGTAAATTAGCCAGAAATTTAACCGTTAGCCGTAAGAGTCATCACCTCATTAAAAGCTTTCTGTAATGAAAATCGCGTTCAGAGACAGGGGACTTTTAGCCTGCTCAAATCCACTTCTATGATTATTTTGAACATTTCTTACGGCATCTTGAATCATCAGATAACGAAGTATGTAGCTTTATCGGCTGTCATGGAAAAGCTTACTTAAAGAAATAAAACAGGGAACTTTTCAGACGATCTTAAAAATGAAAAAAATAATTTTACCTTACCTCAACGTACCTCAACTTCCTTACCTGAAGAATAACTTTTAAGTTATTAGGGGGTTGTTCTTAGAATCGATAGGCGCTGTTACTTATTACCACTGTTCGCCGAATGTCTAGCTAAAATGTAAAAGTCAGCTTTGTTCGCCCACGACTATTAAGTCGTGGGCGTTTGTAAACGAAAAAATTTCACTCAAATAAAACTAGATCTAAATTTCTTCCTGTTTTCTTTGTCTTCATTTTTTATTAAAACCCTTAATAATATGCTTGATAAAATTACGCGCGTCAGATTGGCTGATTTCATGTGACACGAATGCAAATTACAATAGCTCTAAATACTTTCCACCTTCACTGTTTAAATGAAATATGAGTCACACACACAGAAACTGCCAAAGTTACATTAAGAATAAATATGGAAACCTCTTGGATGTGCACGGCAAGAGACTAGCACTTTTTACCTCATTGAAAACAATTGCTTCAAAAAAACGAGGCTTACCATCTTTCATGACATTTTAAATAGGATCGTTTAAGCGTGAAAATTACTCACAAATGCGGGAACTAATGCATCATGGCTTCCACTAAGTTTAGAAACAGAAAAAAAAGCAAATCGACTGACTTGAAAAGGAAGTAACGATTAATTTGAATCGAGAGAATATTTCAGCGAGGCACAAAATTACCAGAATTTACAAGCCAAATTTTTACTACTGATGTAGTTTAGTTATTGTCATATTTACCAATAGAATCGAGTATGTCACCCTCGACCATCTGTCCTCACAAGTTAATTTTAGGCCTCACGGAACAGTGTATGCACGTGAGTTAAGGAAAATTTCAGACTTGCGCAGAATAGGCCCTCTCCTGTGTTTACTTGTCTCCTAAACGCTCTTAAGAGAGAGAGAGTGTCTCTGTAAGAGCGGTCCGGTCGATTTTGCTTGAGACACGGATTTTGCTCGTTTCTTGTGTGTTGTAAGACATTCATGTACCTACACTAAAACAACAATCAGTTTGATCGGATCTCTTTATTTTTTCAGAGTTTTACGGAAATTAAATTTCACTCGAGAAAAGGTTTGTCGTGACACTTTTCAAGACTTTAATTTCATACAACTTTGGAGAACAATTTACAAAAAACTACGGAACTCAGAAAAAAACAAATACCACAGCCATGAATATTAACTTTATCTTATCTATTGAGGCGACTTTCGTAAACATCACGTTTCAATGACACCTTATCGGTTCGCTTAAATCACACACGCCAAAACCGATCAAATTCAAGGTAAATTTTTGAAAAAGTGAGGCGTTTTTAACTGATCCAACTAACATAGCTAGGAAGTAGGTGCCATAGAAAAGGTAACTACGGAAAAAAAACTTTGCGGCCCGACCTTTACGAGAACTTTATAACTCCGTGAACTTACCTAATTTTCGGTAATTTCCAAGTTTGGCCGCCATTTTGAGGGACTTGTCAACATGAAGCGTAACCGATATAAATCAAGCAGGTAGATCTAAAATCGTCAAAAATACATACGAAAGCAATTCAAATGAACTTTACTTTCAAATTGGTCGTTAAACTTACCATCCCCATGCGACCATTTCTTCCAACAATTCAAACACTACGACTAGTGTTCGAATTCCCCTCGTCGATTCCACCGTAAAAAATAACCTGTGCCACCCAAGCTTCCACTCGAATGTGAAGTACAAATCAAATAACATAACTGCTTCATCTTCGCGGCAATATCACGCTGGTATTTTAACATTCGGATCGACAAGAACGGTGATCAGGTAGTGATCGCCATATTTACTTCATAAACGTGATCGCTGACCAGCTGCTGAATGAAAACAGTACGGTTCAGTGGAGAGGGCGGGGTGAGGAGTGGGTACAGATTATCAGAAGATTCTGGGAACATTCGAACATATGCATTAAAGTATCATGATAAACATTAGGACTGTCAGTCTTAATGTGAAGGCATGCTTCGTGTTGCAAACAACTTTTGTTTTACTTAGTATTCCTTTTTAACTCGTGAATTGCGCGCATGCGCAAGAGCGAGTTATAGATACGATGTGGGGAATGGCATTCGCTCGCTCGCTCGCTCGATTGGTCGATTCCTGTAAACTTTTTTTAGATTTTAGGCTTTTGAGTGCATTTTATAGTTTTTGGCGAGCAATAAACAGACGAAATGGCGACCTTTGTTGCTAAGAATAGTGGTGGGGTGAAAAAGAAGCCAATGATAATCTTAAAAGAGTTTTTTTTTTCGTTTTAGTTTCAACAAGCGGCGCCAGCGACTGGCAGGCATGCAAGGATTCTTACTAAAATAACAGAACAACCTTCGTTTTTCATAAAATTGTAATTTACAATCCTTGAACTTGAAAACAATCCGAAGATTCATTGAAAATATCACTTACTGCGAAGCGCTCGGAGTTTACAGATGTTCAAAAGCTTTTTCTGTTATAGCGTGAGATTGAGGACAAAATTGATCATTACGTTTCGTCGCGTGTGTTTTTCCTGTGAGAAGCAACGAAAGATGCCGGCGACTGACGAAATAACAAGTTAACACGAAAATCAGATAACACCTAAACAAACAATTTTAGCTACCGATTTTCAGTGAATTTTTAAAGAACAATTTTCTTTTAAGTTTCAAGACAATTTGAAGATTCAACATACAAACAACGTACTAAAATGCGAAAGTTACACACCACAAAATTGATAAATAGGCCTGAAATGAAATTCTATCTTGTTATTGATCATACGTTGCCTAGCACGTGACCTAAATCTACCCAGGCGGAGATCCAAAATGACGGTGGCAGGCTTGGCTTAGTTATATCACTCAAAACTCGTTCCCGTTTGTCTCATTTGATAAAGAGGGAATCGTTAATGTTTTCATTAAGACAGTATTGCCTTGATTTTCTAATATTTACAACGAAAGACAGTAAATTTCACTTTTCACCCACATTTACTTCCAACCTTTTCTTTTGAACCAGAAACAAAAATGATAGACGTTTAAAACACATGACATCATCCACCTTGTCAAATGTAATAGCATGATCATTTCAATTGTAATGCCTTCTTATCCCAACGTTACTTTGTTTCTTTGCTACATTAGCGAACACTGAACTACTGCTCGTACTCTAGATATGACAATCAACCACAAAATTCCCTAAACCAGATAACATTAAACATAATCTAAAAAATCATGTGTCAATTCACGAGTTTGCTCACAGAGCACTTTGATTTCTTTCAAATACATTTCGTTCCAAATAGGACTGGCATCAATTCATAGATTCACAAACAAATCTTTACCACGTAAATAAATTTGTTTAGATAATCGAGATAACAATTGAACCTCTTGTAGTGCACTAGAAATAACGTGTCGTTTCTTCGCCCAACTCTGAGAGCGTGGAGCGGCAGAGACGCGAAACACGACTCTCGCGTCTCGCGGCTTCTCCATGCTCACAGGATACGCGAGACCTCACTATCTTTAAGAAAAATAAGAGACTGCTCGAAGTCTGTATTCCGTTCAACCATTTCATAAGAGTGACGCGAGTCTTTCAATCGAGTGAGAAGGTCACAAACCCATTCTTCATTCCTTTGACACGGAAATTGAAATCGTATCGAGTATACAAAGTTATAGTGAGTTCCTTTAGATCTCCCGAACTTGTATCGCGTTGGAAACAATTACAAGTACAGGAAGAAGTAGTTCGTTAGCGAGACGTTCATTATGTCTCAGGACTGCTTTTAGAATAGCAAAGATGGAAAAACTTTGGTTGATCGCGTGGCTTAAGTGGTTTGGTACGACTGTCTGAATGCAATGACGAAGTAAACGTCATTTGATAAGCTGCCACCTGTCTAAAGAGGTCTTAAGTGAAAATGAACTAATCTTGGCAAGGATTGGCCTATTTCACCTCGCTCAGGAGGATAAACAAAAAAAAAGTGGATTTGCCATAGGTATCGCCACACTTTGGGGAAGTTTTGGAGAAGTGCAAAGGTAACATGTCAGTATCCTGATCATGATGGTGTCAGGAAGCGTATCCAAGGCAGAGGTGTAATTACCTTGCATATGTCTCAGGACATTCATGATAGTGAGTCTTGGCTGAGACAAGAAGAATCAGAGAAGAATCTTCGGTCCTCAGAAACGCCACTTTTAAACACGAGACAACTAAGGTAATTGAATTAAGGGGTATTTGTTTTATTGAAAACTATCGTTCAGGTTATAAGATAGGCAAATAACTCTCCCCACCGATTTTTTCTTACATTCTGTTAATCAAAAGTTTCAATAATTATAAAGGCTTTCTTGTTGATCGTCTTAATAGTAACAGTTTCCAGGATCCAAGGGGAGCAAAAGAGAGAACAATTTTCTGTGTAGTTAGGTAAGGCGAAATGCCAGCTTTATACTTCTCCCGGCGTGATAACGATAATGATGACAACAATGGGTAAAAAGCATCGTCCGCTATTAATGACGATTATCATAGTTATAAACAAATCTCAGTTCTAGTCCTGAAAAAAATCTCAGGGGGTTCTTTGAACCATCCACTTCATCTCGCCAGAGGTCAAAGTTGCCTACACTCATTCTAAGGTTCGTGCGATTTTACGACAAATTTTCAATTCCGGTGTGTTGCACGCGCGACTTTTGATAGGAAAAACCTGCACGCGCTATAACTTAAAAGAACGTGTCAGTGGAATGAATCAAATCTCTATCATTTTGCATACATTCTTGGGAACAGCAAAAAATACTTAGTACAAACATTCTAAGTATAGTGTTCATTCCGTGCAATGGGGCATAAATAAAAGGTTCTGGTGGAAAATACACCTTATTTTATACCACTGATGACAGGCAAAAAGGTTATATGGGTACCCCGGTTAAAAATATATTGTTAACTCTATTATTTAATACCAGCTCTAATTTAAAGGAGAAAGTTATGAAAATAAAATAAAAGTTGTTTGTACCACGAAGCATGCCTTCATTGTTTAGACTGATAGTCCTAAAGCTTTTTAAGCATGTATTCGAATATCTTATGACGATAAGCCCGCCACTCACCCCACCCCGCGCTATACTGTTTTCACTCAGCGGCTGGTCAGCGATCACGTTTATGAGGTAAACACAACGATCGATTCCTGATCACCGTGCTTGTCGATCGGAAAATCAAAATACCAGCGTGATATTGCCGCGAAGATGAAGCAGTTGTGTTATTTGATTCGTACTTCGCATTCGAGTCGAAGCTTGGGTTGCACAGGTTATTTCTTACGGTGGAATCGACGAGGGGAATTCGAACACTAGTCGTAGTGTTTGAATTGTTGGAAGAAATGTTCGCATGGGGATGGTAAGTTTAACGAACAATTTCAAATTTCGCCGCTTGAATTGAAAGTAAAGTTCATTTGAATTGCTTTCGTATGTATTTCTGACGGTTTTAGATCTACCTGCTTGATTTATATCGGTTACGCTTTATGTTGACAAGTCCCTCAAAATGGCGGCCAAACTTGGAAATTACCGAAAGTTAGGTAAGTTCACGGAGTTATAAAGTTCTCGTAAAGGTCGGGCCGCAAAGTTTTTTTCTGTAGTTACCTTTTCTATGACAACTATTTCCTAGCAATGTTAGTTGGATCAGTTAAGAACGCCTCACTTTTTCAAAAATTTACCTTGAATTTGATCGGTTTTGGCGTGTGTGATTTGGGCGAACCGATAAGGTGTCATTCAAGTCTTCCTGTTTCCTTGATTGAAACGTGATGTTTACGAAAGTCGCCTCGATAGATAAGATAAAGTTAATATACATGGCTGTGGTATTTGTTTTTTTCTGAGTTCCGTAGTTTTTTGTAAATTGTTCTCCAAAGTTGTATGAAATTAAAGTCTTGAAAAGTGTCACGACAAGCCTTCGCTCGAGTGAAATTTAATTTCCGTAAAACTCCGAAAAGTAAAGAGATCCGATCAAACTGATTGTTGTTTTAGTATAGGTACATGAATGTCTTACAACACACAAGAAACGAGCGAAATCAGTGTCTCAAGCAAAATCGACCGGACCGCTCTTACAGAGACACTCTCTTAAACCTTTACCGTTGAATATCTTGTCAAAACACGAAGTCTCTGGTAGTTTAACACATAAACCGGGAAGACTGCGACGAAGTTGAAGATTCTACCGTTTTATTTTTTTCCTTTTGATCGACTAAGTGGTATAAATTCTAATTTTTCGTACTGTTTCGTCGTTCATTGCGCGTGGTGTTTATTATTTGGAATTTCGAAACGGACAAGTTTAGGAGTGGGCACTGAGTTTTGGAGTCCATCGTTGTTCGTTTGAAAGTTATTCGCATTTTTTGGACGCGCGCTCAAGATACCATGGAGGAGTGAAATATATCGACTGATGTAATGTACTTAGAGCAGCTCGAAAGTACAGGAAGCGCACAATGCACGAGGTAAGAATATAGATTAAGTTATCTTGACCCCTATCTTGGGGTGTGTTGGTGACTAAGGGTCATTTAGCCTACTTTCAATATCGCCCACTCTAGATCGAGAGTGAACTCCGGTTTAATCGTCAAATGCAGGAACCAAGAACAATTTATCAATCACTTCTCGGGTACTCGTTGGTACTTACTACGGATTATGGAGATGATGTTTGACTGGTATCGATTATCAAATTAATGCTCATTTTTTTTTTGTCACTTTGAGTGTAGAGGGTTGACCAATACACTGATTCTTTTTCGACCACACTGCATATTCAATAATTAGTATAGGTCCAGGTAAAGTTTTTTTTTTTGTATTTTATTAATTTTTATTAATTCAAAGTTACATACATTTTTCATAAACAAACATAATTCACATAAACAGACAGACATGGTACATCATATATCTACATACACAATCCACAAATCCTCTTAGCTCTCCTCGGCTTCTAAATATAATACTAGTACAGTGCAGCAACAAACATGAGATTCTATATCATCTAATAATTTTTGTACTTGTCCCATTTCATATTATGAGCTTTTAGCTTATTATTTGATTTTGCGATCATTGTCTCGAGTTGGTGGATCGTTTTAATTTTGAGGTTTAATACTTTAATTGAAGGAAGAGATTTGTTCTGTCGGCAATACTGTTTGGCAATTATTAAAATATGATTGATTAATAATTCGTCTTCGCACCTTAAAATACCAAACATTATATCTTTTTCAGAGAGGTGTTTTATCTTTACGCCTTGATTATCGAACCACTTTATTACCTCAGCCCAGAAATCCTTAGTATAACGACAAGAAATAAAAAAGTGCTCCAAGGATTCGTTCATTTCGCCACAAAAGGAACACGCCGGGGATGGAATAATACCAATTTTGTTTAAAAAAGAATTTGTGATAAGACACCTGTTAAGTAGTTTATACTGGAATTCACGCGATTTTGTGTCCAAGGAAGTACGAAATGGCAAGCGGTAAATCTCTTTTCATTCTAAAACATCATTAACAAAATGAGTATTAAAATTCAGTTGAGCAGTCGGTGGAGTGATGATTCTATTTCGAAGTTCTTTATATATAGTCTTTGAAATGACTGTTTCAATTAAAACGTTTTTGTCATTAAAACTTAATTTAATTTCGTTATACAAATTGAAAGGCTCGTGAGCTGTAGAAGCAAGCGTGTTTAATGATTCACGCCATTCAACTGGTAAGGCGTCTATTACAGAAATAAGTCTAAATATATCTAACGGCGAGGTGTTTAATTCTCTCAACTTGTAATTACTTTTAACAATAAATTCGTTATTGTCCGAGATTAGATCCCCTATTCGGAGAATTCCTTTTTCTGCGAGATTTTTAAAATACACAGATTTGCCACCGATACAAATAAATTTATTATTCCACACAATAGCTTTTGAAAGATCTTGTCTATTTTGATCTTGTATACTTGTGTGAGTTGCTGCGGAACATTTTGCGAAACTTTTAAAGCATTCTTCATAAAATGCTGGAAGCTTTATGGGCAATTTCTTCAAATCAAAATCGCAACATGAAATAAGTTTACCCCCCGCAGGTTCAAGATAATGCAGTACAATTTTTTTCCAATTGCTCGGTTGATCGCTTGCCAACTTTTTGCAACAGAGGATTCTCTGAGTCTCTATTGTAGAATCTAAATGTGGGGCTTTAAGTCCAGGTAAAGCTTGGTTGTTGAACTGGTCATTACAAGTTGCCTGACGGGCAACTTGTAATGACCAGTTCAGGTACATGTGAGAAAAATTCCACCGATGTAGATATATTTAATAGTAGAAGAAAAATGTTTAAAGGGGAGAGAGAATTAATTATGGGTCAGAATGGTATTACTTATCTTTTACACAGAATAAGGAAAGATAGGATACAGGATGATAAACTTGGCACATTTTCAACAGATCCAGTGTTCCACTCTAATTTATTTCTGTTAATCGTTGTACACCAACTATGTGTAACATAACATTGGCTGCATCACTTTGATTTGCCCTTCCTGTGCAAAATGTTATGCTTATTGTACAAGAACACTTATACATAAGTCATGTTCTTATCACATTAAAAGTTACATACTGCTAGTGATATGTTAAGTTATACATGTGCAACAGTATAACGATATAATCTACATGTAGTTAAATATTACATTTATTATGTTCTTAAACTGCTGAAATTTAGTGACAGCAATTCAGTGTTTGTTTAATATTCTACAAAGCTACAGTCATAAATAACAATTTAAAATCAGATACATTACAGCTTCGTATACCTACTGTTCATTTTGAATTTAATATTCAATTCATTTAATTCAAGATCCAATACAACATGATTGTACGTGCATGTCTCATCTTTGGCACCATGCACTTCACTTTTACCCTGTAAAACCAGTTGCAATATTGTAAACCAAAAAGCTAACATGCTACTTGTACATATACTAGGTTATTAGGCTATGTTCACTTTACTAACATGGCATATACAACGTGCTTTTACCAGGTTAATTCTAACATGTTGTGTTGAAACATTAATCAATTATTAGATGCGTCTCTGTGTGTAAAAATGCATACATGCTGAGATATATTTATTTCATGCAGTGTGGTCGGTGAAATCAATTCTTATATGTACAAATCTAAAACATTTAAAAATTACTTAGCCACCCCTCATGACTACTCTATTCTTCATGTGCAGGCAACGGCGTAACATGTTCAGACATGTGGGATGTGGAAAGATGAGTAGTTGGAGGCTGGAAGACATTTGGAAGATTTTGTAGACACAACTGGCATTCTCTTGGTAGATCATAAATTGGTAGCTCCTCCCCATAGTTCCACACCTTTAGTGCTACTAGCTGCATGAGTCTTGGAACTTGTCCATCAGGTGTACAGGTAACTCCCTCAATTACTGTTGGGTTGAATGACCTCTGTCCCTCCAGTGCAGATGTTCCCCTGACAGAAGCCTTCCATTGAAGTTTAAGTTTGCGACCATCTGCTTTTAGTGACTGAATTGTTTCTGGTAAGTTATTGTTTACTTTCTTCTCTACCCATGCTCTAGGGTAAACATCCTTTGCAGTAAGTGGCCCATGTGTGCAGTTTTCTCTAATCTTGTTTAGGTTCTTTCTTGCCTCTTGCAAAACGTCTGTGGTGAGCATTTGGGTATAATCTTTCATTTTTCTTCGTGAACTTCACATGCTGCTTCTGTGGTCCTGGTGTTGGTTTTTCCACTATGCAGAATATTTTCAACAAATGTGATTGAGGCCTGTTTTGATAACTCTGACATGTTATCATTAAGATACAGTTGAGAAAGATTGAACTGTCTTTCAGCAAGAACATAGTTAACTGAAAGACTGAAAATGTGCTTGGTATAGAACTCAAACAGGTTTGGAGTGGCTTCTTTACTTATGAGTGAGCTGTGTGGTGATGAAGCAATTTCTTTGATCTCACTGAGCAATTGTGGTTCCATCAATTTCCAAAGAGTGGCCCATTTAATCAATCCAACTCTATCCTTAGACACCAATGTTAGAATGTTCTGTCCATGTACATGAAAGAGATTGTTCACTGACTTTTCTTGTTGATTCTCAGATCTGACTGGAATTTCAAGAAGCTTTAAAACTAAATGCCAGAAAGGACTTTGGTATCTCTGATCAGCTCCCATTCCAAACAACTTGGGAAAAGTTAACCACTCTGCTCCATGATCTTTGATTACTTTAATTGCTTCTTGTAACATTGGCCTCAGCACTTGTTTGTGAAAATGGTTGATAGCTGCTGGGTCCTTCAATGACATCTTCACCTGTTGCGATGTTAAAAGAAAATATTCTGCAGGAGACATCAACATTTTACTTAAAGTTTCATGGTGCTTCAGAACAGTTGCTGGCCATAACCTTGCTAGGTAACCACTGGAGAATCCAAGTTCTGCATCACTAGCTTGGGATGAATTCAGAGATGGGATGATAAACTTATCGAGGAATTCAAACAAAAACTTGATTTCAACTTGAATCATAGGACTGGAGCTAAACTTAATGACATCTTGTCAAATAATCTGGTGGCTATCTGATTTTGGCAATCTTTCAAGGAGACACTCAGCGAGCTGTAAACAAGCTTTTCCATACTTAAGATACCAAGTTTGTTGGGGGGCTACAATTGAACAAAATATTGAAAATCAGATGTAATGCTACAGGTGTCTTTTGATATGATAACAAATATGCATGTTGCATGTATCTGACACAAGCCGTAAACATAAAGGTCCTTTGGTTGTGTCCAATGTCTCCACAAGGGAATGCCCCTTTTTGGCAATTTCACTGTTGCCCTGTAATTTCTGTTTTAGCTTTGAGGAAGCAGATCTTGTCCCCCTTAGCTTGTGTCTGACTTGTTTTTCCTTTTTTTCAGTGGACATCAGATTTTTTTGACACTTTTTAAGTTGAGTTTGAAGCCTCAACACGTCCTTTTTCAATTGGATGTTCCTTCCTTTTACAAATACTGAAATTATGAAAAGGTGACACACTAAAAATTAGTTAAATGTAACTGATTTCACTCGAGAGAGTATCGAAACAGAATACAAAGTTAAAATGTCCTACCAGAAATCTTATCGACCAGGTATATTTAGAATGTGTAGTTCAAATTTGGCAAAAACATTGTTATCACAATTGCAAGGTTGAATAATTGAAACTATTGTGTTTCCACGGTGGTCCGTACGCAGATAATTTTGTTCGCGTTGATAAAAACTTCTAACACAAGCCTCAAAACTTCACTCGTAAAACTCTCGATACTGTGTGATACTCAAAGATACGCGTCCTCATGATCTGCTGACCGAAAACATTAACTTGGCCTGTACATTTCTTTTCTTAGGTACGAACCTTTACAGGGAATCTAGTCCGCAGTTTAATTTTTTCGCTTTTGAGTGCGCATACTACCTCCTTTGCGTTAACCGCCGCTCCAAATAGTTAAGCAAGAAAAAGCCTGAAAATACTGACCAGGCAGCCATATCGACTACTTTGTCTTTATTTTCGAGAAGTTTTTTTTTGGGGCTTCTGTTTGGTGGGAGTATTATCGGTTTATGATTAAAATCCTCTTAAAGTAGTGTTATTAGCGATCGCGTAAGTTGCAACCGCCGAAAATTCAGAATAGGAATGAAAATCATTCACCGTAGTTCGTGGCTCAGGCAATCTGCATTATTATTCTTATTCTTATTACAGACAGAAAAAGATAATAAAGAATACTGAGAGTGAGATATTATAACTTCAAGTTTTTAATTTCGGTAACATTTTTTTCTGGTGGAATCGAGTCGTTTTGTCTTTGATTCGAAAGTCACCTGAGTACAACATGAAAAGTGAAATGTCTTATTTGCTCTTGTGTGGCCACAGAGGAAGCTTTTGGGAGAAATATTCCTTGGTTTTTTTCGATAATTGCGGTTGCAGAGGTGGCTAGCAAAAACTATGCCACGGGCCGGGAAAGAAGTAGATTTCTTTCTTCCACAGTTAGTTTTCCGCAGTTTGGGAGAGTTTGAATAAAGCAACCAGAACCACGCCAATTGTCCTTTGCAAGGAGACGTGCACCTAGGATTGTCCAGCAATATAGAGGGCAGAAGACGTACGGAAACGTCAAACCTGATCATAACCACATGTCCATGGGAATTAGACAGAGACTTTCAGAAAGATTAACGCTTGTGGCCATCAAGGGAAACTGTTTGTACAAAAACTTAGGTTTCTGTCTCAGTGGCTTCCAATTGAGAATTTCGAGGTCTTTCTTCTTTTAATTAAATGAAATTGAACCAAGTGTGTACAATTTTTTTTTTGCTGTAACATTTGTTCTTGTTGGTGAACATCATGTTGAAAGAAACATTAGCAACTTGCACACATTTGTTGAAAAATACGTCAAGTTGGGGAACACTGCCTGTACATCAATATCAGCATCTATTGACATTTATCTCTGGGAATGCACCATGCAAAACCCCTACGCGATGCAAATAAATTGCACCGGGTCCTCTTGGCCCTCTTGCTGTGGGTCACTTTTTAAAAGCTCCTCTAGGCGTGAGCCGATCTGGTTCCGCCTCGCCCAGTGCTAGCACGGCTGAAAGGCCGATGGTAAACTGAGATTCTTTACGTTATCATTTACATCTCCATGATTGCTAAAATAGTCTTCCTGTGCTGTTCTGAATCTATATAAGCCGTATTTTTGCAGCCAACACTACTAAACAAAACGAGAGTGCAGCACTAATCGCATCAACGGTACGGTCCAGTTTCAAGTTCCCACCTCAGAGATTACCATCGGATTATTCAACCGAATTCGTGCGAACACATTACGATCACTGTTAACGATCTCCATACCAACCGGCATCGAAGGCAGAGCAGGCGAGGAAAATCCAATAACCAGACAGGTTCCGACAATTTACGCCAAGTATAAAAGCCTGGAGACGAGCAAGTTTCAGAGGACTAATAGAAGAACAGAACACCTTCACTTCGACTAAGAGGAGAGAAGAATGGATTTTAAAACTATCTTTGTAGTGGGTTTTCCAATTGTTCAAACTATACTCATCGCTAAATTCATTTTAGTTACAAGAAATGTCGGTTTATGGCTCATTTGAAGCTAGACAATTTTGTTTAGGGAACGTGGTCGAGTGATTTTGGCCGGTGTGCTTGAAGAAGAGATAAGCTCTCGGCTTGAAATATTTCCTTTCCTGGAATTCATATGTTCAACATGATATACAAGCAAGTGTTTTTTTCTTATGAGTAGTACCACTCCTTTATCTCTTGCAATTTGAAAATAGACAAACGAAAAACGCCCTATTAAGAATTGAACGGTGGATCCAACCAGGTATGTTCTGACCATTTTCGTTGAATCACTGAATAAATTGTGGAATGAGTCCTACATTTTCTGAACGCACTGACATTAGTACTTAAATGAAGCTTGTCATTTTCGGTACAATTTTGCAGAAAAGGAATGTTGATAAAATTGCTTTCATACTTGTAGATCAAAATTTTCCTTTTTTACCGCAGTCCATCGCAGCCTATCAATTGGTAGCAGATCTAAAGAATGGCAGTGAATCTACAGGTGCGCTGTCCGATAAATTGTCTTCTTTACTTGAACTGCACGAAGAAGATAGGCCAAGGAGCAGTACAGGAAATCATCCTTTCCTCTCACGAGTTTCTCGCTCACCGAACCCCTGCGAGGAAAAGTGCCGTTTCTGAGCTCGCCCATCGTAACTATTGATTAAGGGATATATGTAGTCAATATGGACATAAGTTATGCTGATTTAATTTTTGAACGAATCAAATAAATCCTATGTTAATCGTAAATAACAGCCATTGTAGATCGTGATCGCCTCGACCGGCATAGTGTGCTCCTGAAAAGGAATGGTTAAGCTGACTGTTTCGAAAACTTGGGAGGAAGTGATAAACAGAGTCATGACTTCTTACTTTCGCTAAGGAAGTTTAAAACGTCTAATTTTTTCACCGACAACAGTCCATCACGTCACCCATTGTTTATCTTTCAATGGTTTAAGTTACAGTTGTTTGTTTACAGGATGACCGCCAGAAATTTCCGGTCTACCGGCTACGGGTTTTCCATCTTGGAAAAACAATTGACCGACATTTCCTTGATTCTGTTCTGATCCTCGCCATAATTAATCATCTTTGTTTCTCTCTAGTTCATTTAGAGTTGTTAGATGTACGTCACCCTAAATAAATACTACGATTCAATTAAGGTTTTCATAAATTTAAATATGATTCTTTGAAGGTTTATTTTGATGGCCTTATATATTTCAATATGATCAGAGCAATGATTGATTCATTTTTAATTTCGCAATTTACTTTCTGTTTACCTCTCTTTTTTATCCTCTGGGTTCCCTCTGGCACTGGTGCATCATATTTTTGTATTAACCGGTTTTCAACGGCTTTTGGTCTCTCCAGTGTGTTAAGGGAGGCGTGAAGACCAAAATTTAAGCCAAGGTCAGAAATAGCGAAGACCAACTGTTCATGTTCTCCATATCACAACTTGAAAGGTACACAGATTTTTGACAGCGTCTCCAAACTCCTCAAGTGTTCATATGAGACCATGAACGAATTAAATGGAGATCGATGAATGAGCTGAATACAGATAACATATCGCCATCGTAGGCCTTGTTGATAAGCCAGCTTATTTTTAGTCATTAGAACCGTAACGCCAACAAAAGTGCAAATTCTTTATTGTTGCCTAATTTTAAGCATATCTGCCCTCTTTAAGATTAACATCCGGCTTTATAGGTAGGTAGACTTCCTGTTGAATCGTTTCACCGAAAACCATTAGAGTTTCCCGCAAAACCGCGAATGTAGTACATTTGTATTACTTCATGATCACCATGGACGTTGTTTTCCAAACCGGCTTTGACTAAGGAAATCCAGTTTATCAGGAGTAAGACATCGCAGAACTCAGTGCCTTCACAGCGTACGAGGGTCATTTAAAGCGGAAAGGCTAGCTTTGGCAGAGCGCTTTAGTCAAGCCACAAGGGAGTTATATTTTTTCGGGATCTTTGAAGCTAACAGGAGATATTTTGGGGTGTATAAGATGCTACGGAAGCAGTGTGCTAATGTTGTATACCGCATGGGGAAAGTGATTGTTTGAATTAATTCTTTGCTTCAATCTCTCGCCTTTGGGTAATTGAGTAGAATAGACGGCTGATTTTAGAATGAAAGTTACAAGAAGAATGATAATCATCTCGTCACTAAACAAACTAAGAAAAACATTTTTATTTGTATACGATTAAAAATCAACATCGATGTTAACCTATACAAGCCGAGCAGCATTTCTGCTTTCATCTGGAATCTCTGTACAAAACGTAACACTACGGTGAGTCAGCTTTTATCGTCATGTTACATGTATTACGGCACTGCTAAGAAAATACACACAACTTTGATTACTTATGAAGTGTAAAAGGATGACGGTGAGTTCTTTTGTAAGCAAATGTCATTTTCAAAACTCTCACCGATAACCTTCATTATTGACATCTGCATCCCGTAACATGTACTTTTCCGCATCCATTCCGTATCCGTATTCCTCCGGAGTGTGGTGAAGGGTAGGACCCGTCAATCAAATCGACGCTTGTATCCCCACAAGTGATATTGAATACCATCATACCGCCACAAATTGCAACTGACATGTTGAACTTGACGCACGAATGGGTATCGCGAATGACACGGTGGTGGAATCGATTCAAGCAGTTCATCCCGCTTCCGTCACGATGATCGTTTGGGCTGATGTCACGACGTAACGCTTTGCTTTCTTCAAAGCCGTCACCGACCTGGTCACGGTCACGATAGACGAAGTTTTCTTTCTGTTGAACTGGGGCATCAAAACGGCGGGAATGGAGTAATCCTTACCGTTTGGATGAAAAGTAAGAAAAGAGCGAATGTGGTCGGTATCTAAACGGAAGAAAACAAAAATTTTGGGTTGCTCACGTAGGTTATTCTATTTTGGTACACCAGTTCTTTGATGAATGCTCTCAGAAGTAACGTAAACAGTATTAAACACTGTGATTGGATGTAATAGGTGTGTTGAGACAAGGTGTCGTTTTTGGATGCGGAACAGCACGTACTACGGTGCTTTATTTTTTTTCCCGCGTTCCTTCTCTCGCACGTTTTTCGCTCCTTGCGCTTCCTTGGCGTTTACCCACGATTACTTTTAAAAAAGCTGCATATTGAGCAAGCTATACTTGAAGGCAGTTTCATGCTGTATGGCCAATTTCATGAACGCGAATTCCTTTTTGTGATTTATTGGCGGGAGTGATGTTTTGAAAGTTGTAGTAATTGCTTACGTCATCGGCGGGTACAATGGGAAATATTACAACTGATCATAAACCACGAGATGAACACGTGTTTTGCGATTTTTTGTTATTCTTTTTATGAGACAAATAAGCTGACAAACACTAAATCTTTGCCCATCGCCGGTGTTCGAAACACTCTCCAACGAGTTTAAAAATGCTTGTGTTTTCTCTCAATTGGTTATTCAACTGATTAACCGCAACAGACTTGAAATAACAAATTAAAAAATCTTTCAAATATTTTATAAGTTACCTAATTTTGAGAGAGTATAATACGGAAATTCCTTGTTCTATGACCCATTTACGCATTAGTCCTTAATCAGTCAGAAGCGATATATGTCTGAGTATCTGATGCCTGCTCTGCGATTTTCGATTGTTTCAGTGAGACATCATTTTGTTCACCAGAGGACTCGCGTTTAACGATGGGCACGAGTAACATTAATGATATCAAAAACGATCAAGACAAAAAGAGATCATACTCAAAGCAAAAGAGATCATACCCAAAAAGATCAAACATCTCGACCACTTACAAGTTGTTTTTTTTTTTACTATATTTATCTGTGTCTACGGCTATCCTATCTTCTACTTCTTGGGAGGTAGTAACGCTCCAGCATTTTTTAAACTTAACAACCGGTTATTGAAACATAAGACTTTTTCTAGAAGAAAATGCCAAAATAAATTTACCTACCTTAACCCGATTCAAAAGAAGAGTCTACAAGAGCTCTCCTTGATCTAAAAAAGCTTTAGAGACGGAATTTTTCATTGTGATTCTCAGCTCTTCGGTCGCCTTATGTACGTTTTCATTTTCAAAATCTATTCGACTCAAATTTCGAGGATTATTTTTTAAGCGATTAGAGGGAATTCAACACTGTTCCTTTGCATTAAAACTTGTTCATCAGCATAAAACTTGGACTTCCAAGTAAGATAACTGTTTTTAGAATTACTCTTACATAAATTTCAGTTTCTCGAAAGTAAGGCAACATAAATTCAACACAAACGATTAAATATCTATAACATTTTCTTTGAAATAACTGAGGCAAGCCCCTGTACTGACATTTAAATCATAACAAGGAGAAGAGCAGATAGACATAAGCTGAATTTAAGCAAGAAACATGAGTGTTGATTTTGAAGTAACTTCTTCACTCTTCTTGTTCAAGACTGCGCACATGAGCAATTAGTTTGATATAACTACAAATGGACTTCACCGATGCAATATATAACTGGCTCTCTAATTTCTTAGAGGGAGGAAGACAAACTTCTGTTTGTTCAGGGTCACTAATTTATGTTCCATTTCCCCCAAATAACAATGAGTTTAATTATATCCTAGTTATGCCTTTCAGCAAAACAAAATAAGACACCTCAACGCTCTCTTCATTGTGTGACTTTATCTACCGGACATTTGTGCTCTTTCAGCAAAATAGACCAAGCGGGCTACGAAATAAATTCCCGTAGTTTGCAACATCAGTTATTTCATCATAAGGTTTTCTAGACTGGGTTTTATTCAATTCTTAAAAGATAGGTTAGAAAGGAACTTGATCCTAATGGAAACAAAGGAAGTTCTTTATCCAGATTTCTACAAGGAAAAAGCACCTGACGCTGTTACAAAATGACGTTTGTTATCGTTTACATTAAGTTTGTGTTTCAAGGATGTGTTTTTTCATACACTTACAAATTCAATTAAGAAAATGCTAATGAGAAACTGACTAAAACTCAAAATATTTACATAGATACAATACGAGAAAAATTCTCTGTAGTTTTCCAACATTTATTGCACAACTCCCAGCCACAAAGAGTTCCGTGGTATCCACCTAATTGTGTGGTAGCAAGTAGAAATAGAACTAAACCATGATTTTGACGCTTCAGACGGCTAAAGTATGATTGAACAACTGGTCTGAGACTGCGTGCGAATCCATCGCAAAATACCACTGGTTTGTGGACATGTAATCAGATTTTATCTCAGTGCTCTGTTTACAGCGAACGTCATCAGGCTATGTCATGTGGTATCTTGACCGGGAAAGTCGTAAAATAATTTTGAGAGTGAGAGGCACAAATTAGGGTTTTGTGAAGAGCAGGAAAAGAAAAGAAAAGCTTCAAAAAATAATTTTTTCGTTCTAATAACTCCCTAAAAAAAATAAGCGACTTCAGTTCTTTATTATTAGATGTTTGCGAGGGAGATAATTGTTTAAGTTCAGTGGTTTATTAATTTACTTAAGTGTAGTTTATTTTCCCAAAAAAAAACAAAAGGAATGCCTAGCTACGAATATCCATGCGGAATAACAGTATTAATTGGCCTTAAAAGGCCAAGTGGTGATAATATTCATCGTGAAATACCTTGTTTATTTAACTCTATGCCCTTAATTGCATATGGATCAGGAGTAAGACCAATCATCAAGCGCGTGGTAATCAGCGTATTGTAAAGCCCGAAATAATATTATTTAGCTATGGTTGTTACACTTCAAGCGGCTACAATTTGGTCCAAAAAAGGTTTAGATTCTTAGGGTTCGAGCCAATGGTAAAATAATTTTAGATTCCATTGATTTTTTCATGACGTTGATTCTTTGTTTCATATTTAGCCGAGTTGACGGTAACAGGTTACGGAATTGTCCCGTTCTGTGTCATCCCGTTCTTTGTTGTATCGTTCTGTGTCATCCCGTTCTTTGTTGTACCGTTCTGTTTCATCCCGTTCTTTGTTGTACCGTTCTGTGTCATCCCGTTCTTTGTTGTACCGTTCTGTGTCATCCCGTTCTTTGTTGTATCGTTCTGTGTCATCCCGTTCTTTGTTGTACCGTTCTGTGTCATCCCGTTCTTTGTTGTATCGTTCTGTGTCATCCCGTTCTTTGTTGTACCGTTCTGTGTCATCCCGTTCTTTGTTGTACCGTTCTGTGTCATCCCGTTCTTTGTTGTACCGTTCTGTGTCATCCCGTTCTTTGTTGTATCGTTCTGTGTCATCCCGTTCTTTGTTGTACCGTTCTGTGTCATCCCGTTCTTTGTTGTATCGTTCTGTGTCATCCCGTTCTTTGTTGTACCGTTCTGTGTCATCCCGTTCTTTGTTGTACCGTTCTGTGTCATCCCGTTCTTTGTTGTACCGTTCTGTGTCATCCCGTTCTTTGTTGTACCGTTCTGTGTCATCCCGTTCTTTGTTGTATCGTTCTGTCTGTAATCAAAATTGTAACAAATTTGAGGAATTCCTCAACAGCCCGACTCGAGCACCGATAGGACAGTTGTTAGGAAGTTGTAGATCAACGGGTTTTAAGGTTTTATTGATTCATGGGGGTGAGAAGAATGTTTTGGGAGGGTGTTTGTCTTGTTCTTTGTTTTCTCTTAATTGTTCATGACCTCCCTGTTTTGTTTCGCTTTCTTCTTCTTTTTCTTTTATTTTTTAGTCGAGGTTCAGTTCAAAAACCCACGATAAATAAGCACTTATTTGAATTAATTTTGTCGGGTCTAGAACAAAGATATAGCGGTCCTCAAATATTGAAACAAAAGATGAAAAGGTTTTAAAACTAATTTCTTGATTTTCTCTCCGTCTTGTTTAAATCGTAAGTTTTCTTAAAATGTAACTGTTTACTGTGTTAGTATACATGACAAGCGTTGGTTCATAATCTAATTTCTCTTTTTAAGTCAGTTTTGAAATCAACGAAGGCAAGGTCTTCAATGGGCAAACTCACACATAAAATGCATATACATCAACACAAGTTTCCCCACTGTTGTCCACCTCTCGACTATCCACCATATCCTGTCCGTACCAAATCTGCATCTCTTGGTTGTTCGAAACAGACAGTGGATTGACGAGGGTACGAAAAACGAGCTCAGTTGAATTATGATGATATCCAGGAAGACTGTAAAAGTGGGCTTTTTCTCCTGCCATTCCCAAATTCGTCAGGTCTTCAGTAGGCGGCAAGACAGGTTTCTTATCAGCATCCGTGATGATTGTCATCAAGTGTCTTTTGTATTGTGGATTAGTGCAACTCCAGTAGGATGCTTTAAACTTAGGGTTGCATTTCACCCATCCCGACCTGTGAATAAGCTTCATTGTCTTCACTCGTCCTCTCTTTGTCATGTTGAAGGCGCCATACTCGTTATCTTTGGCTCCAAAGCAGACAGGCACTTCACCATTTATTTTTTGCCAGCCCTCTGAAATAATGTAATACACTAATAATTTAGGTAGTGAATCTTGATAGTTTTATTTTATGTTGTTAATGGTAACTAAAAGTCATTTGCAAGATATGTTCTAGTGATAAAAGGGGTAACTGAATAATCAATTCAGTGGTTGTCCAACTCATTGACCGATCAAAACAATTTCGTGTGAGGGAGAGAATAATTCATGTCTAGTTCATTCATCCTTCTCCGGGTTTGTTTATCTTTCAGCGTTATCACCAAAACAATGCTATTACCATTGTTCCTAACTCTTTTTGCAGAACACCGCGGCGAGATTAATATTTTAAAAAATACCTATGTCGGAATGTAACAACACATCAATTCACCTTTTGGGCTTTAGATTTTACGAGTAGTATCACGTGACTTTGATGTAAACAAACCCCGAAAGTGCGGACATTGAGTCGAGCTCGCAGCACATGTGTCCAAACTTTGGCTTTGGAAATTTTTCTTAAATAACTTCCCACTTTCAAGAAGCGTCTCTTCGCTCAAAATTGACATCTTTCTTTTGGCATTTATTTGATCGTTTATTAAGCAAGTTGTCATTTCGCTGCCGTTGAAGCAGATGCGAAGAATGTTACAGGAAGCGTTGCGGCATGGAATAATCGAACTAGTTCTGCGTACAGTGACGTATCTGATCAGGTGTTTTCAGGGTGTTTAGTGCGTAGATTGTCAGATAAATCCCCGTTCGACAAGAAATTAGTGCCCACGAATCACTGTAGGACGTGAGGAAGCCTTCATTCCCAAAAACAAAACCGATTTCAACTCTATGAACGTGTACGATTGCAGTTGTTTAGTAAATGTATACCTAAACATAATGGTTACGACAAAGAGATGAGCTTATGGCACCTGAAAAACGATTCACGATACCTCAAGAAAAATTTCCAAAGCCGAAGTTTGGACACATGTGCTGCAGCTCGACTCAATGTCTGAACTTTCGGGGTTTGTTGACATCAAAAGTCACAAAGGTGAATTTAAGGAGGCAGTGGAAGGATGATTGAGTCCACCAATGTAGTAAAACAATTTACCTTTACAATAAGCCTTGATGACCTCGCCATTCTCTTCAGAGTAAATCCAGTACATCCCGTCAATCATCTCGTCGCCTTCACTCGCTTTGATCTCACCGCAGGTATCCGCTGGAAGTTCTTTGATGGATCCGAGGGGAACTGCGTCAGTAAAAACGAATTACAAATAGGTAGTTTACACCATCATGCAATTCGATACCTCCTGGTATGACTTGAGCATCTGATTTCTTTAGGCATGGAAATAACAAGGTAAAGGAGAAAGCTTCCCCCTTTCCTGACCATGTAAAAGCAGGAAGAAATGAAAACTGTGCAACAGTAATTATATTTGATTATGAAGTAGAAATAAGATGAAAGACAACAACAATGAAAAAGAGAAACTAACCACCTTTTCAGGTTCATTACGATACCATTGTCAAGGTTACTAAGGGAACTGTTTTTTGACTTCGTTCCTGAGTTTGAATACTTTTTATAACTTAACTTGACAATGGCGTGGAGTCAGTTATTTTCTTTAATTTTTTTTCCTTTTAAAAACCTTTTCTAACAATGAAGCAATCATTGAATTAACATCTTCCAAAGGCCAGCCATAGAAATATGTATCTTAAATACTGTATATGCCTGAAATCTGAGTTTTCTGCAATTGTGATTGAAATATGACGTTTTTTCATTTTCTTTCTGGAGGAACCAACGGTTTCTTTAGAGTCCGAGTCGGAGAGCTGATTTTTATCCCGCGAAGTGCTCGGAGTTAAGGCGGCGATTCCGTCAACATCAGGAGCTGTTTCTTCAGACTCTTCTTTCTGTTTTCGCCTTCCAGAAAAATTTCTCTTTCTTTTCTTCCTGTGGACAGATCTACTTTTCTCTCCGACCATTTTCGATATAACTTTTCCTTTGATTGTTCCGAGTACACTGAGTGTCACATTCGACCAAAACTACCTCTAAATCTATCTTATAATGGTTTTGACCCTAGAAAACCGTTCAGATAAGACTAAATTAAGTATCTCTCGTTAAATCCTGCCCGTTTGGAGCTTGGTTGCCAGGATAACACGTCATAAATAACTGAAAAATCAAAATATGCTCTTCTCGTTGCCATGGTAACCACACCATTAGCCAGAGCGGGAATTTTGAAATCGCTCAAAAAGGTAAAAATAGTCAAAATAAGTGGAAAATTATTTTTTCATAGCAAAGTTGAATACCCAAAGCTGCAAATTCCGAGGAAAACAAAAAACTCAGTTTTTGAGCAAATTTCAGGTTTATCCCCGCCTCAAGATGAAAGGCAGCAATAATGAAAGAGAGAAACTAACCACCTTTTCGGTTTCATCACGACACCACTGTCAAGGTCACTGAGGGAAATGTTTTTTAACTTCGTTCTTAAGTTCAGATACTTTTTATTAGTTAACTTGACAATGGCGTGGAGTCGGTTATTTTCTTTAATTTTTTTCTTTCAAAAACCTTTTCTGGCAGTGAAGCAATCATTGAATTGACATCTTTCAAGGTCTTCTACAGGTCCGCCGTAGAAATATGTATCTTTAATTATGTATACGCCTGAAATCTGAGTTTTCTGCAATTGTGATTGTAATACGACGGATCAAAATACTTCCATACTGACAAACGAGTAGGCGAAACTAATAAACAAAAGTAAAGGGGTACCTCTATTGTGCGAGCGTTTCATATAATATCTCCTCTGATCTGGCATAAAATCTTCCGGTGTTGCTTCCTTTGTACGATTGTTCAGTTCACAGATCCTTTGAGCAATCACGAAATTGTAGCTCTGACACGTGACTTCTTCCTCACACCGGAAATAACACATTTCAGGCAACCCAACCCGATACGTCATAAATGTATGACCTCTGAGGAACATCCCACCAATAGAGCGTTCCCCTGCTTGACATTGGCTGCTGGCGTTGAGAATACCAATCCGGAACATCAGAAACATGATTACCAGCGAAAACTTTGGTGTCATTGTGAGGTTCCACACGCTGCCTTAAAAATGACAAAGGCTAGCTATCACTTTGTTCGAGATTGCGACCGGTTACGAGGAGAGAATATTTTTTCAAATTGAAAACTTCTTGAGCACACAAGGTAGGGGTGGTTGGATGGAGCAATAGCCGTTTAGAAAATGCACTCACATGTGCACACTTGACCCATTGTATTTCTTAAAGCTTTAGAGTCAGACATTACCTTTGAAATTTCCTAAACAGCTTATGAGGTGACATGTTAAGAAAGAGCCAGAATCATTTATTCGCTTAAAACTGGTTTGTTTCCGCATTTCAAATACTGATGAAATTAATTTTGGAGATGTTTTCCTACAATAACCCTCAGAAAGGTGTCGGAGACTTTCTAGAGAGGGCGTACCTTTTTATTTCTTTTCCTTACACCCTCGTAAGGTTTGGTACTCTAGTTGCGATATTTCCTTATATAAAAGGGGCCTTAACCTTACAATCAAAGCGAAATGAGACAGAGGCTTGAAATCGTGTATCGTGCCGCTTTCCAGAAGACACGTTAAGTAGTTCACCCAAATGAGTTAATTTGACATATAGTAAGAACGAAAGCTAATTCTTGATAGAAAGTTCTAGAGAAGTTAGTTTCCGTTATTCTAATGAAATATTACATCTTAATGCACATATTGCGATCATGATAGCTGGCGGTGAATTTCAATTAACATGAATGATGACAGGAACTTGTCAAAACGCAGCGAACATTTAATGGCATCCAAAAACAGGTTTTTCTCTCTTCATCTTAAAAGAGAGAAATATTTTTGTACCCAAATTTTTTGCAAAATATTTGCCTAAGTTCTCGCCGATCGAACAGCGAAGAGACTATCTTCGCCCTTAAGGCTTTTTAAGTGAAGATCATGATCATCTATTATAATACCACCACCTGCTTCTCCTGTTCACCAGAAGAAAACATACACTGCCTTGAGGCTCGTTTAACTTTGTCGGAGAGATGGAAAGAGTCGTTTAAAGATTACCTACCAGTCGTAACAAAATGTGTGACTTATAAAACTATTCTGGGTCGTAATTTTAAGACACCTAGTCATGGACAGTTTTTATATGACTAATTTATCTTATTTCCGTTTGGTCCAATGACAGTTTCCCTTTTTATAACGGTCAGTACTTATTTTCTCCAACAATTCTCACCTACGAACTGTATGAACTAAACCGGAATATCATTTTTTAGAATCCTGGAAGAGAGTCTCAATGGGAGAGACCGTTAGCTTTAAAACGGCACAGAAAACTTAGTCTTTAGACGTAAAATTGACAAATTACAACCGTTGGTCGTGAAAAAGGTAAACGTAAGATTTTCTCATTCAATCGCAATGGAGAAAAATTAAACGTTACCGTGAGATAGCCAGAAATTTTACTGTTAGACGTAAGAGTCATCACCTCATTAAAAGCTTTCTGTAATGAAAGTCGCGTTCAGAGTCAGGGGACTTTTAGCTTGCTCAAATCCACTTCTATGATTATTTTGAAAATTTCTTCCGGCATCTTGAATTATCAGGTAACGAAGTATGGAGCTTTATCGGTTGTGTCATGGAAAAGCTTACTTAGAGACATAAAACAGGGAACTTTTCAAATGATCTTCAAAATGAAAAAGACAATTTTACCTTACCTCAACGTACCTCAACTTCCTTACCTGAAGCGTAACTTTTAAGTTACTAGAGGGTTGTTCTTAGAATCGACAGGCGCTGTTATTTATTACCACTATTCGCCGAATGTCTAGCTGAGATAAAAATATTTCAGCACACGAACCTCGCGATGCTTTCATTTGAAAAAAAAAATTCCATATCTTAAAACTGTAAACCAGGCCAGCTGTTTCTACATAGTGCATTAAATGAAAAATAAATAAATGAATAAAGACTTAACATGCGTTTGGAGCCCAAAAAAGTGCTAAAAAAATGTAAAAGTCAGGGCTCCTCAATTTTTTTCGCTAATAGTCGTCGGCGTTTGTAAACGAGAAAATTTCACTCAAATAAAACTAGATCTAAATTTCATCCTGTTTTTGTTGTCTTCTTTTTTTTATTAAAACCCTTAATGATATACTTGAAGAAATTACGCACGTCTGATTGGCTGATTTCATGTGACACGAATACAAATTACAAATAGCGCGCGCGCTGTCAAAATGTGGGAGCTAATGCATCATGGCTTCCACTAAGTTAGAAACAGAAAAAAAAGCAAATCGACTGACTTGAAAAGGAAGTAGCGATTAATTTGAATCGAGAGAATGTTTCAGCGAGGCACAAAATTACTAGAATTTACATGGCAAATTTTTACTACTGACGTAGTTTAGTTATTATCATAATTACCAATAGAATCAAGTATGTCACCCTTAACCATCTGTCGAACTTCCTTAAATCGACAAGAAAAACTTTTAGCTTTTAGAAAAGCTAAATGTAAGCTATGAAAGGCATCATCTGTGATATGTTGATCAAGCTTTCGCAATCCTAAGTAACCCTGAAGAGTTGCCCTCTGAAAAACTTCTCAAGAATGTGAGAACAAAAACACTTAAGAACCACCTGGTTTTACTCCAAACAAATATTAAACGAAGCTAAAGGCAACTGAACGCCAGAGTCCTTCGGCCGACGGAAAAGACAACTGTGAGGAAACGAGAAAACGTAAGATCAAAATGCTTCGCTGGTTGGCTCACGTAAGTATCAACTATTTGCCCTCTACTTGTAAATTTTTCTTTCGGTTGGTTTTTCGGTCGTCATTGTATAGGGAAATCGTTCAAAGTCTGGGGCACTTATACGATGGCTAAAAAAAAGGAACTTTTTTGAATGCAGTTTATAGGGGCTTCGCAACAATTTCATTGAATAAAAACCGAGTCCATTTCAGTCTTGTTGTTAGAACAAGTTTTGAAGATTTTATTACAGTATTACCTCAGTTACGAGGTAGACCGCCAAATTCTATGGCTTTGTTAATTTGAATGAATTCAAGAAATCTTTTTTTAAGCTTGCTGAAGGTAGTCAAACTGACAACGTTTAAAAATAAAGATGGACCAGTCTTTTCGCTACACATATTTTATGTAAACTGCTAGGCACTAAAAATGCTAGGCTAAATCTATGGACGAAATTCGTTTTACACGTTGCCAAAAAGCCCAATCATAAATGTCCTGGAACTATTGTTGACTTCTGTGCATATTTTCGGCTGAAAACAAATTGCGACAACAATCAAACTTATGCAATAAATTTTCCCTTCACAATTTTTAATTCTTATAAGCGCATGCTCACTAAAGCACACTTACCTTCACCAACGACAGGTGGTTCTGATTTCCTTTGTTCTTCAAGTTACCATGGCAATGGGAGATATAAGTAACGACGAGTTACTGTTGACCGGTGTGCCTGCTGACGCCTTAGGTGACGAGCAAGTGGACGAGGATCTTCCCAGCGAGGGAACGGGAAATAAAGAGCCAGAGATTTCAAAGTATATTCAACTTAGCGAGTTGTTTAAAAGACGTCGGTCTTGTGTCAGCTCTAGGCGACAGAAGGTTGTATGCAACGAGTTAAAACTTGTGTTCGATTGCTTCTCATCCGGTCAGGCAGCTTGTCACGAAAATCAAGCCCGGTTTTGTGTTCCAGAGATGAGGACTACACAATGTGGAGAGATAATCACTGTCGGTTGTAAATGTGGGAAAAAACTTTTGAAATAAATCAATTCACCTGACTCTACCAATTACATTGATAGCAATAATTGCCAAACTTGAAGGTGAGACCATTAAGACTCTGAGATGCATGGTTTATGCTGAGTATTTTCTAGTTTCAATGCTTGCGCAAGACCTTGCTTCAGATAACTTTTACTTAAAAACGTTTTTGCATTGGAATATTTTGTTCTATGACGAGGTTTCGAAGTTATTTGCCATTGCGTTATTTTCATGTTTAAACCCCGACGAGTACAACTGCTTGTCCTGACTATCACACTAGGCCAAGTAAATCGACGGAACTTCGTACAATTTTCGGTGCATTCATCATCGTGAGTCACTGACGCGAGGTTAGTTCTAAACGGATTCGAGCACACTCGGATTACTTGACGAATTCGCATAACTGAGATTAACGCGCATTTTATTTACGTTATAATCGTTACGAAAATGAGTGCATGTAATTTACATACACAGTATCAACCCTACTTCCAGGTTCTCTAAATCTTTGCCATCACTTTGGTGGCCCTTCCTTTTCGCGAAATACTTCTTAAGTTTTAACGGTTCCCGCGTCATCTACACATACTGTTACTATTTTCAGATATTTTCACGTGGCAATCGATCTATCAACTTGCAGTCGTCAGGTTTGTGTGAATTGGTTACCTAGTTGACGCTACTAGATAAATCGATTTGCTTCATAGCTCCAGTCAACACGCGCGGAGATTAATGAAACTTTGACCAGTCGAGGCAAAATAAGAAGAGTCGTCCAGCTATTTAAAAACTGGCACTAACTCCCCAACAAAAGCAACCCTAACTCATCTCAGTAGATGATTTAAAAACTGCGAGGAAAGAGCTATCTCGCTGCTGCACGGTTTGTAAAGTTTAGAAAAATTTCGCCTAGACCTTTCAAGTTTGCCGTCGGATAATTTAAATGCCAATTGATTCACTCTGTTAGTCACGTTCTTTGATAGTTTTATTATTATACTACATTTCTCATTTATTCTTTCCTGCCAGATGTTTGCCTTTGTCGCTCCCTTTAATTTGTTTATCATAGATAAAAAAAGAAATTTTCTCCCTTGCAGTGATAACATATCTATCTAGCATGACGTTTCTCCTTAACACCGTATCCGACTGTGTTTCCGGTTGCATTATTATTTTACTCCCTTTTTCGTTAAGCAAAAATTGTCCACTCATTTTCAAAACATGCCCAGTGGTCTAAAGGAAGGAACTAAAAACGGTATAAATGTTATGCTTGCAACAGCTTCCCTTAAACAGCTAACATATTTCTATTGTCGTTTTTGTCCCATGAGCATTTGGTTATACACTTTCAACTCAACTTTGTGCTTTGTATAATTCAGAACTGAAGATGGCAGAAGAACTGTCGAAACATGTCTTTAAAAAATGTCGTATATGTTCTTAAACTAGCATATTTCCACCAGGAGCAAGCACACAAAGTTTGAATATCCCTTACTCACATTGGTATACGTAAGATGCACGCACGTGTAGCACTTATACTATGTGCACATTCAAAAGCGCTTTTTACTTCAAATTTCTGAGCTCAAAGCTTTCTTAAAAAGAAACGTTTTAAGTTGTCTAATCGATAATTGCTACGGGTTCTATAGGACACGAGCAACATGTGCGAAGACACGATCTCCAAGCGTAAAGTAGTTGACTGTTGGAGCGAACAGAAGAGATTGTGTTGAAAAGCGAAGAGCATAATTAGAGGCTTGTTTAAGACACGAAAGATCCTAAGTGTAGGGGGGACTTATGTTGTTTAACGACTTAACCATTCCTCACTCATAAGGAAGGCAACGGACAATAATCTTACACAGGATATTTGTTTGAATTTCACTCTTGAACGAGGTAATAACGTTGCGCTTATCAAAGAAATATACTGAATGGTTTACAATCAAAATCTTTAAATGGAATCATCTCTACGATATCATTATTCATGGCGTCTAATTTTTATTCAGAATATTTCAAACATTTTTGCTAGCACTGAATTTCACTGTTTCACGTTCAAAATCTTTATTTATTATGGATTGGATGAAGACCACCACAAATTAATTATCCAATCTACAAGTGGACAATTCTTTGCTCTGTTCCTAAGAATGGACAATGTTTGTCATGATATTAAATTTGCATTTTATTCTAATGTTCTCATTTTGTGCTCAACCACTCGAAATGTGTATTTAACTCAAGAGATGAAATCTTAATTATATTTGCAACGATTGGAAAGAGCTAAAAATACACATGTGGTAATGTTTGAAATCATGCATGATCCTTTGCAATGATAAAAACGAAAACTTTCTTACAGATCAGCAGCTCTGTTCTAAAGTGGTGTTATTTTATTCTAAAAAGTCTTTATTAATAATGGAACTACCACCCGATTTCACCGGCTCTACTGGAAATTATGCTTATCCTAGCTCATAATAAATCAATAATTTGATAACTTAATCTTGATGTCCTCATCATAATATTGAAAAATTCTGGAATAGACATGGCTAGAAATCGAAGACATCATGGCGGCTAAGCATGCACATAAAAGACAAATTACGGAGTTTAAATATGGCGACTGCATAAGGCTTTCTGTGGGAAAGCGTGTACTAAAAATGCCCTCGTCTGAAATGTATTAGAAAAGTGTCCAGATCACTCACCTCCGTTCTCGAACTCTTACGATTTCGCTACGATCTGCCCCAGTCGAAGAAACTTTAAACCTTTTTGGTGCCCTAAGTGTCTTAAAATGGCTTATGTTGGTCAGCTAAAGCTTCTCCTGCAGCCACAACAAGGGTTGTTTTATCAATTGCCCACGTCTGTTCGATCTCTTCGAAAGCCAACCTTCTACTTGAAGGCTATTTGAAGTCATGAAAGTGTGAATCCACGCTGCCAAACGACTTCCAAAAGTCCAAAAAATTTTTTTTCTTATGGGTCTTGTTCCCAGTCGAGACGTTGACTCAAAAACTAAAATTATAAGATCTGAAAACATATCAAAGAACTCTTCGATCGCCATTTTGTAAAAACATAGTAACCTAGCCTCTTATGGACAATACCGCTACAAGGCAGCTGCTGAAGGCTAAAAGATTGACATAGATTGCAGCATTGGCGCGAAAATAATTTGACTTGAAAAACAAAATAGTAAGCTTCTTACTTGGACAAGATTTTAACAGCTTCCCAAGCAATATCTCGGAAAGAAAATCGGCTGTGCTAAGCCTATCGAGCGCTTTGTAAAAGGTAATTTCCGACATCTTTTGATGTTTGATTTTAGTGGGATGCGCAGACGCAGTAAGGTGAAACGCAGCTCGTGTTGCGTCCGCGACATCAGCCGCTGACTGACCTCGATTTCTAGCCATGATTTCTCTGAGAAAAAACCGCACTTTTGTATTCGAATCTACATTGTACTGATTGGGAGCTTGAGAACCCAAACTTATCAGGGTAAATCCCAAGCAAAACTAAAAAGCAATTGCGTTTTTATAAAAACTGTTCCTATCAGGCAACAATTCAATGCTGTCCTTGTGTTCTCATTAGTTGATTCTACAATTCTAAATACTTCAAGCATTTTCTAGTTATCAATTCATGATAAACTGCACTATTCCAATAGATTGGAAAGGGCTCGAAACTGACAATAAAATCAAACGTTCAAATTAAAACCATTTTTAAGTTAGCCAAAATATACATGCAATCTGGCAATTCCATTTACGTCAATTCTAGGTTTAAAATCCAAATTGTAACCCAAGATGAAATATGTTTCGTCTGCTTAGAAATATCCCAACATTAATCTTTTACGGTACAATGTTTTTCTGTGTGATCATTATTACTGAATCGGTAGTAGGTAGTATCCTTGCAATATTTTTAGAAACTTGAATCCAAGCTCTCGATTTCAGCTTGTGAAGCAACATTGTGACACTGGCATGAACAGATTTATATTTGCTCCTATTATGTAACAGTTCCACTCAGGTTTTTGGCCGATGTCTTTCATGTCCAACTGTGTGATCTATGTTTTATCCTATTAAGGCAATTGTCGGCAAAAGTGTAAACATTTTCCTTGCCTACTGCTGTGCATATAGGCTTGATTACGCACCTTTGAGAAGGATGTATGGCCTGCGTACAGTTTTCCTCGAATGTTGTCAACTTGTATGGCCTCCAAATTGACTAAGTAGTCTTTATGGCCTTCCTGTAAAGAAAAAATCGATCATCTTTGACATACTGAAGCAAAAATATTGAAGGTCAACTCAGGACAATTCCAAACGAAGCTTCATGCAGTAAGGTTTTGACAACGCCACATTGAAGCCGTATAACCACAATTTCGGGTTCTGCCTTTTTCATTTCCAGTTTCATTATATGGCAGAAATGATTGGTCATAGGAAAAATTCCTACAAGCAGCAAGCAGAAAAAAAAAGTTTACCACTACGTGGTAAACTTCCCTTTTTGTGGTAAACTTTCCCTTCTTCCCTTTGTTTACAATCTGGTTGCTATGGTGCCTGATCATAAGCCAAATTTATATCACGTCCCGCAGTTCCGTGTCACCCACGCAAAGTTCAAAACACGCAAACGTCGAGTGGGCGCAATGTAAGGAACTACGGATAAACATGACAAACTAACGCCTTATGTTGTATCACACAGGAAGTGTTTGTTCAGGTGCAACAATATGTGGAAGTGAGCAAAGAAACTACTCGTTATTTTGCTCGCTTGAGAGGGATGCTACAAATTAGAACTGTGGCGGAACCTTGTTTAGACCGATATTTACTTTGAACTAAATTAAACGAACTTACCTGGTCAATGTGCGAGGCTTTTAACGGCTGGGTTACTCCAACTGCCTAACTTAAAGCAAAAGCAACTTGAATCTCGACATACCTTGGAAAATTTATCACGTTTTTGATCGTGCCGAGAGTATTTTGTGGTCGATTTTTGGGAACCGAGGCAATGAAATAAACGTTGTCATTTAACCTGCAGGGACCAACAACTGTGTCGTAGGTGCAACTGTTCAGCAGTAACAGAACTAGAGAAACAAATAAACAAAGTAGTTCTGAATAACAAATGCTTTTCATTTGACATTAATGCGAGACTAAGATAAACATAGAGTCTCCCACGAAGATTTCAACCCTAAGGGTTCTTTAGTAACAAACTTCCTGCATACCGCTAGGATGAGCGTCGTCGCAAAGTCGTATGTTTAAATAGATCAGAACACGCTTTGGGGGTCCTTTTGTCAATGGAGGATAAAGTTTCGACATGGCTGCATTCCTTGGGTCAACAATCATTGGCTAGAAGGCTGAAGGCAACGAGTTGTCTTCCAAACTTTGCAGGAGAAGTCCAAGTATCATGTATTAATTTAGTGATTACCTAGACCAACCTGAAGGTTGGTAAGCGTAGACGAAGGCTGTAACGATCTTCTGGACACTTCCACCAGCTGATTATTTTTGAGTGCTAGTCTTAATGTCAACAAAAATGGGATTTCACTTCGTATGACCCTTTCAACTTCCAAGTCAGTAAGTTTCCTCTACAAAGTCACTTCACTAAAACTATCCGTTATTCAAAGAATCATGTGAATAGGCTCACACTACAGCTAAACGGAACTCTGGTGAATTTTTCCTACACATTCCCATGCGCATCACAAATAGCGTCAGACAAAGACGATCTGCTTCAAGCAAAAAGTATTAATTATTAATACAATGATCGAAAAAAGAGCCTCCTTCACGGCGAACTCTTTCGTGTGTCAGTAGAGCTGCAAGAAGAAATATCTACGGTCTTGGGTTTCGGGTCAAGTTCGGAATCATGAAAGCTGTTGTCCGGATTGATGAGAAACAGGACATAAATTTAACAAATAAGCCACGGTCCATTGATAAAATTTGAGGCGCTTCCATTTCATGCTAACAGACAGCTACAATTTTACATTACAGACAGAAAAAGATAATAAAGAATACTGAGAGTGAGATATTATAACTTCAAGTTTTTAATTTCGGTAACATTTTTTTTCTGGTGGAATCGAGTCGTTTTGTCTTTGATTCGAAAGTCACCTGAGTACAACATGAAAAGTGAAATGTCTTATTTGCTCTTGTGTGGCCACAGAGGAAGCTTTAGGGATAAATATTCCTTGGTTTTTTTCGATAATTGCGGTTGCAGAGGTGGCTAACAAAAACTATGCCACGAGCCAGGAAAGAAGTAGATTGCTTTCTTCCACAGTTAGTTTACCGCAGTTTGGGAGAGTTTGAATAAAGCAACCGGAACCACGTCAGTTGTCCTTTGCAAGGAGACGTGCACTTAGGATTGCCTCAGCAATATAGAGGGCAGAAGACGTACGGAAACGTCAAACCTGATCATAAACCACATGTCCATGGGAATTAGACAGAGATTTTCAGAAAGATTAACGCTTGAGGCCATCAATGGAAACTGTTTGTACTGCAAAAACTTGGGTTTCTGTCTCAGTGGCTTCCAACTGAGAATTTCGAGATCTTTCTTCTTTTAATTAAATGAAATTGAACCAAGTGTGTACAATTTTTTTTTGCTGTAACATTTGTACTTGTTGGTGAACATCATGTTGAAAGAAACATTAGTAACTTGCACACATTTGTTGAAAAATACGTCAAGTGGGGGAACACTGCCTGTACATCAATATCAGCATCTATTGACATTTATCTCTGGGAATGCACCATGTAAAACCCGTACGCGATGCAAACAAATTGCACCGGGTCCTCTTGGCCCTCTTGCTGTGGGTCACTTTTTAAAAGCTCCTCTAGGCGTGAGCCGATCTGGTTCCGCCTCGCCCTGTGCTAGCACGGCTGTTAGGCCGATGGTAAACTGAGATTCGTGCGAACACATTACGATCACTGTTAACGATCTCCATACCAACCGGCATCGAAGGCAGAGCAGGCGAGAAAAATTTAATAACCAAACAGGTTCCGACAATTTACACCAAGTATAAAAGCCTGGAGACTAGCAAGTTTCAGAGGACTAATAGAAGAACAGAACACCTTCACGTCGACGAAGAGGAGAGAAGAATGGATTTTAAAACTATCTTTATGGTGGGTTTTCCAATTGTTCAAACTATACTTATAGCTAAATTCATTTTAGTTACAAGAAATGTCGGTTTATGGCTCATTTGAAGCTAGACAATTTTGTTTAGGGAACGTGGTCGAGTGATTTTGGCCGGTGTGCTTGAACAAGAGATAAGCTCTCGGCTTGAAATGTTTCCTTTCCTGGTATTCATATGTTTAACATCATATACAAGCAAGTGTTTTTTTTCTTATGAGTAGTACCACTCTTTTATCTCTTGCAATTTGAAAATAGACAAACGAAAAGAGTCCTTAAGAATTGAACGGTGGATCCAACCAGGTATGTTCTGACCATTTTCGTTGAATCACTGAATAAATTGTGGAATGAGTCCTTTGTTTTCTGAACGCACTGACATTAGTACTTAAATGAAGCTTTTCATTTTCGGTACAATTTTGCAGAAAAGGAATGTTGATAAAATTGCTTTCATACTTGTAGATCAAAATTTTCCTTCTTTACCTCAGTCCATCGCAGCCTATCAATTGGTACAAAGTTTCCTTCTCTACAAAGTATGTTCAAGTCCTGTTAGAGTCCCTGAGTTGCCAGAAAACCAGGCTTTAGCAGATCTAAAGAATGGCAGTGAATCTACAGGTGCGCTGTCCGATAAACTGTCTTCTTTACTTGAACTGCACGAAGAAGATAGGCAAAGGAGCAGTACAGAAAACCATCCTCTCCTCTCACGAGTTTCTCGCTCACTGAACCCCTGCGAGGAAAAGAGAGTCCGAAAGTGGAATCATTGTCTTGAAAGATATATCATTGAGGTTCATTGCAAGAAGCATAGTGTTAGTTGTTACTCACCAGGCAATATTCCACCGAAATGCAAGAAAAATTTCAAAATCGTTTTTGGTGCAAGTGGTTCTTGTACAATGGCTTCGAATTGCACTTGTGCTGCGTGACGCAATTTTTGAAACCATTGCACAGGGCCGTTTCTGAGCTCGCCCATCGTAACTATTGATTATGTGATATATGTAGTCGTTATAGACATAAGTTATGCTGATTTACCTTTTGAACGAATCAAATAAATTATATCTTAATCGTAAACAACAGCCATTGTAGATCGTGATCGCCTCGACCGGCATAGTGTGCTCCTGAAAAGGAATGGTGATGCTGACTGTTTCGAAAACTTGGGAGGAAGTGATAAACAGAGTCATGACTTCTAACTTCCGCTAAGGATGTTAAAAAACGTCTAACTTTGTCACCTACAGCAATCCATCTACCAGGACAACCCTCGCCCTGATGATCAGACTACGCAATAAACTTGATCTTTTCAGATGTACTTCCAAGTTTGTCGAGATTTCAAATGAACGATAACAAGCTTATTTCGAAGTGCAGCATTCGTGGAGAGTTAGCACCTTAAAAACATTAGGTATAGTAATGGGGGTGAATAGTAACGTCACCCATTGTTTATCTTTCAATGGTTTAAGTTACAGTTATTTGTTTACGAGATGACCGCCAGAAATTTCCGGTCTACCGGCTACGGGTTTTGCATCTTGGAAAAACATTTGATCGATATTTCTTTGATTCTATTCTGATCCTCGCCATAATTAATCATCTTTGTTTCTCTCTTGTTCATTTAGAGTTGCTAGTTGTACGTCACCCCAAATAAATACTACCATTCATTTTAAGTTTTCATAAATTTAAAGAGGATCCTTTGAGCGTTTAAGTTGATGGCCTGATATCTTTCAATATTATCAGAACAGTGATTGATTCATTTTTAATTTCGCAATTTACTTTCTGTTTACTCCTCTTTTTTATCCTCTGGGTTCCCTCTGGCACTGGTGCATCATTTTTATGTATTAACCGGTTTTCAACGGCTTTTGGTCTCTGCAATGTATTAAGGGAGGCGTAAAGACCAAAATTTAAGCCAAGGTCAGAAATAGCAAAGACCAACTGTTCATGTTCTCCATATCACAACTTGAAAGGTACACAGATTTTCCGCAAGTGTTCATATGAGACCATGTAAACTCGAAAAATAAATTCCTCCACGAATTAAATAGAGATCGATGAATGAGCTGAATACAGATAACATATCGCCATCTTAGGCCTTGTTGATAAGCCAGCTTATTTTTAGTCATCAGAACCGTAACGTCAACAAAAGTGCAAATTCTTTATTGTTGCCTAATTTTAAGCATATCTGCCCTCTTTAAGATTAAAATCCGGCTTAATAGGTAGGTAGACTTCCTGTTGAATCATTTCACCGAAAACCATTAGAGTTTCCCGCAAAACCGCGAATATAGTACATTTGTATTACTTCATGATCACCATGGACGTTGTTTTCCAAACCGGCTTTGACTAAGGAAATTCAGTTTATCAGGAGTAAGACATCGCAGAACTCAGTGCCCTCACAGCGTACGAGGGTCATTTAAAGCGGAAAGGCTAGCTTTGGCAGAGAGCTTTAGTCAAGCCACAAGGGAGTTATATTTTTTCGGGATCTTTGAAGCCAACAGGAGATATTTTGGGGTGTATAAGATTCTATGGAAGCAGTGTGCTAATGTTGTACACCGCATGGGGTAAGAGATTGTTTGAATTCATTCTTTGCTTCAATCTCTCTCCTTTGGGTAATTGAGGAGAATAGACGGCTGATTTTAGAATAAAAGTTACAAGAAGAATGATAATCATCTCGTCACTAAACAAACTAAGAAAAACATTTTTATATGTGTACGATTAAAAATCAACATCGATGTTAATCTGTACAAGCCAAAGAGCATTTCTGCTTTCATCTGGAATCTCTGTACAAAACGTATCACTACGGTGAGTCAGCTTTTATCATCATGTTACATGTCTTACGGCACTGCTAAGAAATACACACAACTTTGATTACTTATGAAGTTTAAAAGGATGAGGGTGAGTTCTTTTGTAAACAAATATCATTTTTCAAAACTCTCACCGATAACCTTCATTATTGACATCTGCATCCCGTAACATGTACGTACGAATGGGTATCGCGAATGACACGGTGGTGGAATCGATTCAAGCTGTTCTTCCCGCTTCCGTCACGATGATCGTTTGGGCTGATGTCACGACGTAACGCTTCACTTTCTTCAAAGCCGCCACCGACCTGGTAACGGTCACGATAGACGAAATCTTCTTTCTGTTGAACTGGGCCATCAAAACGGCGGAAATGGTGTAATCCTTACCGTTTGGATGAAAAGTAAGAAAAGGGCGAATGTGGTCGGTATCTAAACGAAAGAAAACAAAAATTTTGGGTTGCTCACGTAGGTTATTCAATTTTGGTACACCAGTTCTTTGATGAATACTCTCAGAAGTAACGTAAACAGTGTTAAACACTGTGATTGGATGTAATGGGTGTGTTGAGACAAGGGGTCGTTTTTGGATGCGGAACAGCACGTACTACGGTGCTTTATTTTTTTTCCCGCGTTCCTTCTCTCGCACGTTTTTCGCTCCTTGCGCTTCCTTGGCGTTTACCCACGATTACTTTTAAAAAAGCTGCATATTGAGCAAGCTATACTTGAAGCCAGTTTCATGCTGTATAGCCAATTTCATGAACGCGAATTCCTTTCCAGTGATTTATTGGCGGGAATGATGTTTTTTTTTTCCAACGAGTTTAAAAATGATTGTGTTTTCTCTCAATTGGTTATTCAACTGATTAACCGCAACAGACTAGAAATAACAAATTAAAAATCTTTCAAATATTTTATAAGTTACCTAATTTTGAGAGAGTATAATACGGAAATCCCCTGTTCTATGACCCATTTATGCATTAGTCCTTAATCAGTCAGAAGCGAGATATCTCTGAGCATCCGATGTCTGCTCTGAGATTTTCGATTGTTTCAGTGAGACATCATTTTGTTCACCAGAGGACTCGCGTTTAACGATGGGCACGAGTAACATTAATGATATCAAAAACGATGTCAAGGCAAAAGAGATCATACCCAAAAAGATTAAACATCTCGACCACTTACAAGTTGTTTTTTTTTTCTAACTATATTTATCTGTGTCTACGGCTATCCTATCTTCTACTTCTTGGGAGGTATTAACGCTCCAACATTTTTCAAACTTTACAACCGGTTATTGAAACATAAGACTTTTTCTGGAAGAAAATGCCAAAATAAATTTACCTACCTTAACACGATTCAAAAGAAGAGTCTGCAAGAGCTCTCCTTGATCCAAAAAAGCTTTAGAGACGGAATTTTTCACTGTGATTCTCAGCTCTTCGGTCGCCTTATGTACGTTTCATTTTCAAAATCTATTCGACTCAAATTTCGAGGATTATTTTTTAAGCGATTAGAGGAAATTCAACACTGTTCCTTTGCATTAAAACTTGCTCATCAGCGTAAAACTCGGACTTCCAAGTAAGATAACTGTTTTTAGAATTACTCTTACATAAATTTCTGTTTCTCGAAAGTAAGGCAACATAAATTCAACACAAACGATTAAATATTTTAATTAATTATTAAACATTTTCTTTGAAATAACTGAGGCAAACCCCTGTTCTGACATTTAAATCATAACAAGGAGAAGAGCAGGTAGACATAAGCTGAATTTAAGAAAAAATATGAGTGTAGATTTTGAAGTAACTTCTTCACTCTTCTTGTTCAAGACTGTGCACATGAGCAGTTAGTTTTATATAACAACAAATGGACTTCACCGATGCAATATATAACTGGCTCTCTAATTTCTTAGAGGGAGGAAGACAAACTTCTGTTTGTTCAGGGATCACTAATTTATGTTCCATTTACCCCAAATAACAATGAGTTTAATTATATCCTAGTTATGCCTTTCAGCAAAACAAAACAAGACACCTCAACGCTCTCTTCATTGCGTGACTTTATCTACCGGACATTTGTGCTCTTTCAGCAAAATAGCAATAAATAGGCATCATCAGCCATTGAATTTGCCTCTAAATCATATACGTATGATGAAGTCCAGGAGGAGTAGACCAAGGGCTACGAAATAAATTCCCGTAGTTTGCAACATCAGTCATTTCATCATAAGGTTTTCTAGACTGGGTTTTATTCAATTCTTAAAAGATAGTTTAGAAAGGAACTTGATCCTAAAGGAAACAAAGGAAGTTCTTTTTCCAGATTTCTACAAGGAAAAAGCACCTGACGCTGTTACAAAATGACGTTTATTATCGTTTACATTAAGTTTGTGTTTCAAGGATGTGTTACGACTACATATGTTTATAGAACACGCGGAAATGGGTTCACGGGTTGTGAAATTCCTTATTTCAGTTAATCCCATCGGGCTAAGTTACGAAAACCTCTGTAGTTTTCGAATACCAACAAATTTTTAAAAACGGATTTTACCATAAAAATTAACGTTAAAAAGCAACGACGTTTCGACTGCTCAACCGACATGTTCAAGTTGAAGGATAAAATTTTTTTCATGCACTTACATAATCAATTGTGAAAATGCTAATGGGAACTGACTAAAACTCAAAATATTTACATAGATATAATACGAGAAAATTCTTTGTAGTTTTCCAACATTTATTGCACAACTTCCAGCCACAAAGAGTTCCGTGGTATCCAGCTAATTGTATGGTAGCAAGTAGAAATAGAACTAAACCATGATTTTGACGCTTCAGACGGCTTAAGTATGGTTAAACAACTGGTCTGAGACTGCGTGCGAATCCATCGCAAAATACCGCTGGTTTGTGGACATGTCATCAGATTTTATCTCAGTGCTCTGTTTACAGCGAACGTCATCAGGCGTTCTTTTTTGTATCGTTCTGTGTCATCCCGTTCTTTGTTGTATCGTTCTGTGTCATCCCGTTCTTTGTTGTCCCGTTCTGTGTCATCCCGTTCTTTGTTGTACCGTTCTGTGTCATCCCGTTCTTTGTTGTACCGTTCTGTGTCATCCCGTTCTTTGTTGTACCGTTCTGTGTCATCCCGTTCTTTGTTGTATCGTTCTGTCTGTAATCAAAACTGTAACAAATTTGAGGAATTCCTCAAAAGTCCAACTCGAGCACCGATAGGACAGTTTTTAGGAAGTTGTTGATCAATGGGTTTTGAGGTTTTATTGGTTCATGGGAGTGAGAAGAATGTTTTTTGGAGGCTGTTTGTCTTGTTCTTTGTTTTCTCTTAATTGTTCATGACTTCCCTGTTTTGTTTCGCTTTCTTCTTCTTTTTCTTTTATTTTTTAATCGAGGTTCAGTTCAAAAACCCACGATAAATAAGCACTTATTTGAATTAATTTTGTCGGGTCTAGAACAAAGATATAGCAGTCCTCAAATAGTGAAACAAAAGATGAAAAGGTCTTAAAACTAATTTCTTGATTTTCTCTCCGTCTTGTTTAAATTGTAAGTTTTCTTTCTTAAAATGTAACTGTTTACTGTGTTTGTATACATGACAAGCGTTGGTTCATAATCTAATTTCTCTTTTAAAGTCAGTTTTGAAATCAACGAAGGCAAGGTCTTCAATGGGCAAACTCACACATAAAATGCATATACATCAACACAAGTTTTCCCACTGTTGTTCTCTTCGCCACGATCCACCATATCCGGTCCGTACCAAATCTGCATCTCTTGATTGTTCGAAACAGACAGTGGATTGACGAGGGTACGAAAAACGAGCTCAGTTGACTTATGATGATATCCAGGAAGACTGTAAAAGTGGGCTTTTTCTTCTGGTCCTCCGAAATCCTTCAGGTCGTAAGCAGGCGGCAAGACAGGTTTCTTATCGACATCCGTGATGATTGTCGTCAAGTCTCCTTGGTATCGTGAACGAGTGCAACCCCAGTAGGATGCACCAGTCGTAGGGTTGCAGTGCACAGATCCTGACCTGTGAATAAGCTTCATTGTCTTCACTCGTCCACTTTTTGTCATGTTGAAGGCGCCATACTCGTTACCTTTGGCTTCAAAGCAGACAGGCTTTTCACCATTTATTTTTTGCCAGCCCTCTGAAATAGTGTAATACACTAATAATTTAGGTAGTGAATCTTGATAGTTTTATTATGTTGTTAATGGTAACTAAAAGTCATTTGCAAGATATGTTCCAGTGATAAAAGGGGTAACTGAATAATTAATTCAGTGATTGTCCAACTCATTAAACGATCAAAACAATTTCGTGTGAGGGAGAGAATAATTCATGTCTAGTTCATTCATCCTTCTCCGGGTTTGTTTATCTTTCAGCGTTATCACCAAAACAAAGCCATTATCATTGTTCCTAACTCTTTTTGCAGAACACCGCGGCGAGATTAATATTTTAAAAAATACCTATGGAATGTAACAACACATCAATTCACCTTTTGGGCTTTAGATTAGTAAACAAACCCCGAAAGTTTGGACATTGAGTCGAGCTCACAGCACATGTGTGCAAACTTCGGCCTTGGAAATTTTTCTTAAATAACTTCCCACTTTCAAGAAGCGTCTCTTCGCTCAAAATTGACATCTTTCTTTTGGCATTTATTTGATCGTTTATTAAGCAAGTTGTCATTTCGCTGCCGTTGAAGCAGATGCGAAGAATGTTACAGGAAGCGTTGCGGCATGGAATAATCGAACTAGTTCTGCGTACAGTGATGTATCTGATCAGGTATTTTCAGGGTGTTTAGTGCGTAGATTGTCAGATAAATCCCCGTCCGACAGGAAATTAGTGCCCACGAATCGCTGTAGGATGTGAGGAAGCCTTCATTCCCAAAAAATAAAACCGATTTCAACTCTATGAACGTGTACGATTGCAGTTGTTTAGTAAATGTATACCTAAACATAATGGTTACGACAAAGAGATAAGCTTATGGCACCTGAAAAACGATTCACGATACCTCAAGAAAAATTTCCAAAGCCGAAGTTTGGACACATGTGCTGCAGCTCGACTCAATGTCCGAACTTTCGGGGTTTGTTGACATCAAAAGTCACGTGATACTACACGTGAAATATAAAGCCCAAAAGGTGAATTTAAGGAGGCAGTGGAAGGATGATTGAGTCCACCAATGTAGTAAAACAATTTACCTTTACAATAAGCCTTGATGACCTCGCCATTCTCTTCAGAGTAAATCCAGTACATCCTGTCGACCATCTCGTCGCCTTCACTCGCTTTGATCTCACCGCAGGTATCCGCTGGAAGTTTGATGGATCCGAGGGCAACTGCGTCAGTAAAAACGAATTACAAATAGGTAGTTTACACCATCATGCATAATATCCTTTGTTTACAATCTGGTTGCTATGGTACATGATCATAAGCCAAATTTATATCACTTCCCGTAGATCCGTGTCACCCACGCAAAGTTCAAAAGACGCAAACGTCGAGTGGGCGCAATGTAAGGAACTACGGATAAACATGACAAACTAACGCCTTATGTTGTATCACACAGGAAATGTTTGTTCAGGTGCAACAATATGTGGAAGTGAGCAAAGAAACTACTCGTTATTTTTCTCACTTGAGAGGGATACTACAAATTAGAACTGTGGCGGAACCTTGTTTAGACTGATATTTACTTTGAACTAAATTAAACGAACTTACCTGGTCAACGAGCGAGGCTTTTAACGGCCGGCATACCTAGGAAAATTAACACGTTTTGATTGTGCCGAGAGTATTTTGTGGTCGATTTTTGGGAACCGAGGCAGTGAAATAAACGTTGTCATGTAACCTGCAGGGACCAACAACTGTGTCGTAAGTGCAACTGTTCAGCAGTAACAGAACTAGAGAAACAAATAAACAAAATAGTTCTGAAACACAAATGCTTTTCATTTGACACTAATACGAGACTAAGATAAAAATAGAGTCTCCCTCGAAGATTTCAACCCTAAGGGTTCTTTAGTAACAAACTTCCTGCATACCGCCAGGATCAGCATTGTCGCAAAGTCGTATGTTTAAATAGATCAGAACACGCTTTGCGGGTCGTTTTGTCAGTGGAGGATAAAGTTTCGATATGGCTGCATTCCTTGGGTCAACAATCATTGGCTAGAAGGCTGACGAGTTGTCTTCCAAACTTTGCAGGAGAAGTCCAAGTATTATGTATCAATTTATTAATTACCTAGACCAACCTGAAGGTTGGTAAGCGTAGACGAAGGCTGTAATGATCTTCTGGACATCACAAATAGCATCAGACAAAGACGATCTGCTTCAAGCACAAAGAGCCTCCTTCACGGCGAACTCTTTCGTGTGTCAGTAGAGCTGCAAGAAGAAATATCTACGGTCTTGGGTTTCGGGTCAAGTGCGGAATCATGAAAGCTGTAGTCCGGATTGATGAGAAATGGGACATAAATTTAACAAATAAGCCACGGTCCATTGATGAAATTTTAGGCGCTTCCATTTCATGCTAAAAGACAGCTTCAATTTTACATTACAGACAGAAAAAGATAATAAAGAATACTGCGAGAGTCAGATATTATAATTTCAAGTTTTTAATTTCGGTAACATTTTTTTCTGGTGGAATCGAGTCGTTTTGTCTTTGATTTGAAAGTCACCCGAGTACAACATGAAAAGTGAAATGTCTTATTTGCTCTTGTGTGGCCACAGAGGAAGCTTTTGGGATAAATATTCCTTGGTTTTTTTCGATAATTGCGGTTGCAGAGGTGGCTAGCAAAAACTATGCCACGAGTCAGGAAAGAAGTAGATTGCTTTCTTCCACAGTTAGTTTTCCGCAGTTTGGGAGAGTTTGAATAAAGTAACCGGAACCACGTCAATTGTCCTTTGCAAGGAGATGTGCACTTAGGATTACCTCAGCAATATAGAGGGCAGAAGACGTACGGAAACGTCAAACCTGATCATAACCACATTTCCATGGGAATTAGACAGAGATTTTCAGAAAGATTAACGCTTGAGGCCATCAATGGAAACTGTTTGTACTGGAAAAAACTTAGGTTTCTGTCTCAGTGGCTTCCAACTGGGGATTTCGAGGTCTTTCTTCTTTTAATTAAATGAAATTGAACCAAGTGTGTACAATTTATTTTTTTGCTGTAACATTTGTTCTTGTTGGTGAACATCATGTTGAAAGAAACATTAGTAACTTGCACACATTTGTTGAAAAATACGTCAGGTGGGGGAACACTGCCTGTACATCAATATCAGCATCTATTGACATTTATCTCTGGGAATGCACTATGTAAAACCCTTACGCGATGCAAATAAATTGCATCGGGTCCTCTTGGCCCTCTTGCTTTGGGTCACTTTCTAAAAGCTCCTCTAGGCGTGAGCCGATCTGGTTCCGCCTCGCCCAGTGCTAGCAGGCTGTTAGGCCGATGGTAAACTGAGATTCTTTACGTTATCATTTACATCTCCATGATTGCTAAAATAGTCTTCCTGTGCTGTTCTGAATCTATATAAGCCGTATTTTTGCAGCCAACACTGCTAAACAAAACGAGCGTGCAGCACTGATCACATCGACGGTACGGTCCAGTTTCAAGTTCCCACCTCAGAGATTACCATCAGATTACTCGACCGAATTCGTGCGAACACATTACGATCACTGTTAACGATCTCCATACCAACCGGCATCGAGGGCGGAGCGGGCGAGAAAAATTCAATAACCAAACAGGTTCCGACAATTTACGCCAAGTATAAAAGCCTGGAGACTAGCAAGTTTCAGAGGACTAATAGAAGAACAGAACACCTTCACGTCGACGAAGAGGAGAGAGGAATGGATTTTAAAACTATCTTTATGGTGGGTTTTCCAATTGTTCAAACTATACTCATAGCTAAATTCATTTTAGTTACAAGAAATGTCGGTTTATGGCTCATTTGAAGCTAGACAATTTTGTTTAGGGAACGTGGTCGAGTGATTTTGGCCGGTGTGCTTGAACAAGAAATAAGCTCTCGGCTTGAAATATTTCCTTTCCTGGTATTCATATGTTGAACATCATATACAAGCAAGTGTTTTTTTCCAATAAGTAGTACCACTCCTTTATCTCTTGTAATTTGAAAATAGACAAACGAAAAAAGTCTTTCTAAGAATTGAACGGTAGATCCAACCAGGTATGTTCTGACCATTTTCGTTGAGTCACTGAATAAATTGTGGAATGAGTCCTACATTTTCTGAACGTAATGACATTTGTACTTAAATGAAGCTTGTCATTTTCGGTACAATTTTGCAGAAAAGGAATGTTGATAAAATTGCTTTCATACTTGTAGATCAAAATTTTCCTTCTTTATCGCAGTCCATCGCAGCCTATCAATTGGTACAAAGTTTCCTTCTCTGCAAAGTATGTTCAAGTCCTGTTAGAGTCTCTCAGTTGCCAGAAAACCAGGCTTTAGCAGATCTAAAGAATGGCAATGAATCTACAAGTGCGCTGTCCGATAAACTGTCTTCTTTACTTGAACTGCACGAAGAAGATAGGCAAAGGAGCAGTACAGAAAACCATCCTTTCCTCTCACGAGTTTCTCGCTCACTGAACCCCTGCGAGGAAAAGAGAGTCCGAAAGTGGAATCATTGTCTTGAAAGATATATCATTGAGGTTCATTGCAAGAAGCATAGTGTTGGTTCTTACTCACCAGGCAATATTCCACCGAAATGCAAGAAAAATTTCAAAATCGTTTTTGGTTCAAGTGGTTCTTGTACAATGGCTTCGAATTGCACGTGCGCGGCGTGACGCAATTTTTGAAACCATTCTACAGGGCCGTTTCTGAGCTTGCCCATCGTAACTATTGATTATGTGATATATGTAGTCGTTATGGACATAAGTTATGCTGATTTACCTTTTGAACGAATCAAATAACTTATATCTTAATCGTAAATAACAGCCATTGTAGATCGTGATCGCCTCGACCGGCATAGTGTGCTCCTGAAAAGGAATGGTGATGCTGACTGTTTCGAAAACTTGGGAGGAAGTGATAAACAGAGTCATGACTTCTTACTTCCGCTAAGGAAGTTAAAAACGTCTAACTTTGTCACCGACAGCAGTCCATCTACTAGGACAACCCTCCCCCTGAAGATGAGACTACGCGATAAACGTGAACTCTTCAGATGTACTATCAAATTTTTCGAGATTCCGAATTAACGATAGCCAGCTTATTTCGAAGTGCAGCTTTCGTAAAGGGTTAGCACCTTAAATACATTAGTTATAGTAATGGGGGTAAATAGTCACGTCACCCATTGTTTATCTTTCAATGGTTTAAGTTACAGTTGTTTGTTTACAGGATGACCGCCAGAAATTTCCGGTCTACCGGCTACGGGTTTTCCATCTTGGAAAAACAATTGACCTACATTTAAATTGATTTGTATTTGATTCTGTGCTGATCCTCGCCATAATTAATCATCTTTGTTTCTCTCTAGTTCATTAGGAGTTTTTTGATGTACGTCACCCCAAATAAATACTACGATTCATTTTAAGTTTTCATAAATTTAAAGATGATCCTCTGAAAGTTTATGTTGATGGCCTTATATATTTCAATATGATCAGAGCAATGATTGATTCATTTTTAATTTCGCAATTTACTTTCTGTTTAGCCCTTTTTTATCCTCTGGGTTCCCTCTGGCACAGGTGCATCATATTTTTGTATTAACCGGTTTTCAACGGCTTTGGTCTCTCCAGTGTATTAAAGGAGGCGTAAAGACCAAAATTTAAGCCAAGGTCAGAAATAGCGAAGACCAACTGTTCATGTTCTCCATATCACAACTTGAAAGGTACACAGATTTTCGACGGCGTCTTAAAACTCCTCAAGTGTTCATATGAATCCATGTTAACTCGATAGAAAAATTCCTCCACGAATTAAATAGAGATCGATGAATGTACTGAATTTAGACAACAAATCGCCATCCTAGGCGTTGTTGATAAGTCAGCTTATTTTAGTCATCAGAACCGTAACGCCAACAAAAGAGCAAATTCTTTGTTGTTGCCTAATTTTAAGCATATCTGCCCTCGTTAAGATTAACATCCGGCTTTATAGGCAGGTAGACTTCCTGTTGAATCGTTTCACCAAAGACCATAAGAGTTTCCCGAAAAACGGCGAATATAGTGCATTTGTATTACTTCATTATCAACATGGACGTTGTTTATCAAACTGGCTTTGACTAAGGAAATCCAGTTTATCAGGAGTAAGATATCGCAGAACTCAGTGCCCTCACAGCGTACGGGGGAAATTTAAAGCGGAAAGGCTAGCTTTGGCAGAGCGCTTTAGTCACGCCGTAAGGTAGTTATATTTTTTCGGGATCTTTGAAGCCAACAGGAGATATTTTGGGGTGTATACGATGCTATGGAAGCAGTGTTCTGTACTCTGCATTGGGGAAGAGATTGTTTGAATTCATTCTTTGCTTCAATCTCTCTCCTTTGGGTAATTGAGGAGAATAGACGGCTGATTTTAGAATAAAAGTTACAAGAAGAATGATAATCATCTCGTCACTAAACAAACTAAGAAAAGCATTTTTACTTGTATACGATTAAAAATCAACATCGATGTTAACCTATACAGCCAAACAGCATTTCTGCTTTCATCTGGAATGGTTGTACAAAACGTAACACTTCGGTGTGTCATCTTTTATCACCAATACAGAACACTTTGATTACTTTTGAAGAGTAAAAGGATGACGGTGATTTATTTTGTAAACATATATTATTTTTCAAAACTCTTACCGATAACCTTCATTGTTTGCATCTGCATCTCGTAACATGTACTTTTCCGTACCCGTTATAGTACTTCCGTATCCGTATTCCTCCGGAGTCTGGCGGAGGGTAGGACCCGTCAATCAAATCGACGCTTGTATTCCCACAAGTGACATACATTGAATACCATCATACCGCCACAAATAGTAACTGATATGTTGGACTTGACGCACGAATGGGTATCGCGAGTGACACGGTGGTGGAATCGATTCAAGCTGTTTTTCCTGCTTCCGTCACGATGATCGTTTGGGCTGATGTCACGACATAACGTTTTACTTTCTTCAATGCCGCCACCGACTTGGTCACTGTCACGATAGACGAAATCTTCTTTCTATTGAGCTAGGCCATCAAACGGAAATGGAGTAATCCTTACCGTTTGGATGAAAAGTAAGCAAAGGGCGAATGTGGTCAGTATCTGAACAGAAGAAAACAAAAATTTGCGGTTGCTCATATGGGTTATTTTATTTTGGTACACCAGTTCTTTGATGAATACTCTTAGAAGTAACGTAAACAGTATTAAACGCTGTAATTGGATGTAATTGGTTGAGACAAGGGGTTGCTTTTGGATGCGGAACAGCACGTACTACGGTGCTTTATTTTTTCCCGCGTCCCTTCTCTCGCACGTTTTTCGCTCCTTGCGCTTCCCTAGCGTTTACCTACGATTACTTTAAAAAAAAAAACTGCCCATTGAGCAAGTTTCATGTTGTATGGCCAATTTCATGAACGCGAGTTCCTTTTAATGAGTAATTGGCGGGAGTGATGTTTTGAAAGTTGTGGTAATTGCTTACGTCATCGGCGGGTACAATGGGAAATATTACAACTGATCATAAACCACGAGATGAACACGTGTTTTGCGATTTTTTGTAATTCTTTTTATTAGACAAATTAGCTGACAAAAACTTAATCTTTGTCCATCGCCGGTGTTCGAAACACTCTCCAACGAGTTTAAAAATGCTTGTGTTTTCTCTAAATTGGTCATTCAACTGATTAACCGCAACAGACTAGAAATACCAAGTTAAATATCTTTCAAGTATTTTAAAAGTTACCTAATTTTGATAGGGTATAATATGGACATTCCTTGTTCTACGACCCATTTAGGCATTTGTCCTTAATTAATCAGAGCGAGATATCTCTTTGAGTATCTGATGACTGCTCTGCAATTTTCGGTTATTTCAGTGAGATATCATTTTGTTCATCAGAGGACTCGCGTTTCACGATAGGCACAAGTAACATTTATGATAATAACATCAAAAACGATGTCAAGGCAAAAGAGATCATACCCAAAAAGGTCATGGTTGTCATGTTTCAAACATCCCGACCAAGTTGTTTTTTTTAACTATATCTATCTGTGTCTAAGGCTATTCTATCTTCTACTTCTTGGAAGGTCGTAACGCTCCAACATTTTTCAAACTAAACAACTGGTGATTGGCCGGAGGTTAAAGATTTTGTGGCACAAATTTATTTGGCGAGATGTCAAGTTTTAGTAGATATATGTCTTACACTACTTTTCAAACCCTTTGAAACAGAAGACTTTTTCTAGAAGAAAATGCCAAAATAAATTTACCTACCTTACACGATTCAACAGCAAAGTCTGCGAGAGCTCTCCTTGATCCAAAAAAGCTTTAGAGACGGGATTTTTCATTGTAATCTCAGCTCTTCGCTCGCATTATGTACGGTTTCATTTTCAAAACCTATTCGACTCAAATTTCGAGGAATATTTAAGCGATTAGAGAAAATTCAACGCTGTTCCTTTGCATTAAAACTTGCTCATCAGTATGAGAGACCTTCAAGTAAGATAAGTTTTTTTAGAATCACACACATTTCTGTTTCTCGAAAGTAAGGCAAAATTAATTCAACACAAACGATTAAATATCTATAGCATTTTCTTTGAAATAACTGAGGCAAGCCCCTGTACTGACATTTAAATCATATCAAGGAGAAGAGCAGATAGACATAAGCTGAATTAAGCAAGAAACACGAGTGTTGATTTTGAAGTAATTTCTTCACTCTTCTTGTTCAAGACCGTGCACATGAGCAGTTAGTTTGATATTACTACATGTGGACTTCACCGATGCAATATTTAACTGGCTCTCTAATTTCTTAGAGGGAGGAAGACAAACTTCTGTTTGTTCAGGGATCACTAATTTATCTTCCATTTACCCCAAATAACAATGAGTTTAACTATATCCTAGTTATGCCTTTCAACAAAACAAAACAAGACACCTCAACGCTCTCTTCATTGTGTGACTTCACCTACCAGACATTTGAGCTCTTTCAGAAAAATAGCAATAAATAGGCATCATCAGCCATTGAATTTGCCTTTAAATCATATACGTATGATTAAGTCCAGGAGGAGTAGACCAAGCGGGCTACGAAATAAATTCCCGTAGTTTGCAACATCAGTAATTTCATCATAAGGTTTTCTAGACTGGGTTTTATTCATTTCTTAAAAGATAGTTTAGAAAGGAACTTGATTTTAAAGGAAACAAAGGAAGTTCTTTTTCCAGATTTCTACAAGGAAAAAGCGCTTGACGCTGTTACAAAATGACGTTTGTTATCGTTTACATTCAGTTTGTGTTTCACGGATGTGTTACGACTACATTCCTTATTTCAGTTAATCCCATCGGGCTAAGTTACTAAAACCTCTGTAGTTTTCGAATACCAACAAATTTTTAAAAACGGATTTTACCATAAAAATTAACGTTAAAAAGCAACGACGTTTCGACTGCTCAACCGACATGTTCAAGTTGAAGGATAAAATTTTTTTCATGCACTTACATAATCAATTGTGAAAATGCTAATAAGAAACTGACTAAAACTCAAAATATTTACATAGATACAATACGAGAAAATTCTCTGTAGTTTTTCAACATTTATTGCGCAACTTCCAGCCACAAAGAGTTCTGTGGTATTCAGCTAATTGTATGGTACCAAGTAGAAATAGAACTAAACCATGATTTTGACGCTTCAGACGGCTTAAGTAAGGTTAAACAACTGGTCTGAGACTGCGTGCGAATCCATCGCAAAATACCGCTGGTTTGTGGACATGTCATCAGATTTTATCTCAGTGCTCTGTTTACAGCGAACGTCATCAGGCTATGTCATGTGGTATCTTGACCGGGAAAGTCGTAAAATAATTTTGAGAGTGAGAGGCACAAATTAGGGTTTTGTGAAGAGCAGGAAAAGAAAAGAAAAGCTTCAAAAAATAATATTTTCGTTCTAATAACTCCCTAACAAAAATACGCGACTTCAGTTCTTTATTATTAGATGTTTGCGAGGGAGATAATTGGTTAAGTTCAGTGGTTTATTAATTTACTTAAGTGTAGTTTATTTTCCCAAAAGAAAACAAAAGGAATTCCTAGTTACGAATATCCATGCGGAATAACAGTATTAAGTGGCCTTAAAAGGCCATTAAGTGGTGATAATATTCATCATGAAATACCTTGTTTATTGAACTCTGTGCTCTTAATTGCATATGGATCAGGAGAAAGACCAATCATCAAGCGCGCGGTAATCAGCGTATTGTAAAGCCCGAAATAATATTATTTAGCTGTGGTTGTAACACTTCAAGCGGCTACAATTTGGTCCAAAAAAGGTTTAGATTCTTAGGGTTCGAGCCAATGGTAAAATAATTTTAGAATCCATTGATTTTTTCATGACGTTGATTCTTTGTTTCATATTTAGCCGAGTTGGCGGTGACAGGTTACGGAATTGTCCCGTTCTGTGTCATCCCGTTCTTTGTTGTACCGTTCTGTGTCATCCCGTTCTTTGTTGTACCGTTCTGTGTCATCTCGTTCTTTGTTGTACCGTTCTGTGTTATCCCGTTCTTTGTTGTACCGTTCTGTCTGTAATCAAAACTGTAACAAATTTGAGGAATTCCTCAACAGCCCGACTCGAGCACCGATAGGACAGTTTTTAGGAAGTTGTTGATCAATGGGTTTTGAGGTTTTATTGGTTCATGGGAGTGAGAAGAATGTTTTTGGGAGGGTGTTTGTCTTGTTCTTTGTTTTCTCTTAATTGTTTATGACTTCCCTGTTTTGTTTCGCTTTCTTCTTCGTTTTCTTTTATTTTTAAATCGAGGTTCAGTTCAAAAACCCACGATAAATAAGCACTTATTTGAATTAATTTTGTCGGGTCTGGAACAAAGATATAGCAGTCCTCAAATATTGAAACAAAAGATGAAAAGGTCTTAAAACTAATTTCTTGATTTTCTCTCCGCCTTGTTTAAATCGTAAGTTTTCTTTCTTAAAATGTAACTGTTTACTGTGTTAGTATACATGACAAGCGTTGGTTCATAATCTAATTTCTCTTTTTAAGTCAGTTTTGAAATCAACGAAGGCAAGGTCTTCAATGGGCAAACTCACACATATAATGCATATACATCAACACAAGTTTCCCCACTGTTGTCCACCTCTCGACTATCCACCATATCCTGTCCGTACCAAATCTGCATCTCTTGGTTGTTCGAAACAGACAGTGGATTGACGAGGGTACGAAAAACGAGCTCAGTTGAATTATGATGATATCCAGGAAGACTGTAAAAGTGGGCTTTTTCATCTGGCCCTCCGAAATACTTCAGGTCGTGAGCAGGCGGCAAGACAGGTTTCTTATCAGCATCCGTGATGATTGTCATCAAGTGTCTTTTGTATTGTGGATTAGTGCAACTCCAGTAGGATGCATTAAACTTAGGGTTGCATTTCACCCATCCCGACCTGTGAATAAGCTTCATTGTCTTCACTCGTCCTCTCTTTGTCATGTTGAAGGCGCCATACTTGTCATCTTTGGCTCCAAAGCAGACAGGCACTTCACCATTTATTTTTTGCCAGCCCTCTGAAATAATGTAATACACTAATAATTTAGGTAGTGAATCTTGATAGTTTTATTTTATGTTGTTAATGGTAACTAAAAGTCATTTGCAAGATATGTTCTAGTGATAAAAGGGGTAACTGAATAATCAATTCAGTGTTTGTCCAACTCATTGACCGATCAAAACAATTTCGTGTGACGGAGAGAATAATTCATGTCTAGTTCATTTATCCTTCTCCGGGTTTGTTTATCTTTCAGCGTTATCACCAAAACAATGCTATTACCATTGTTCCTAACTCTTTTTGCAGAACACCGCGGCGAGATTAATATTTTAAAAAATACCTATGTCGGAATGTAACAACACATCAATTCACCTTTTGGGCTTTAGATTTTACGAGTAGTATCACGTGACTTTGATGTAAACAAACCCCGAAAATGCGGACATTGAGTCGAGCTCGCAGCACATGTGTCCAAACTTTGGCTTTGGAAATTTTTCCCACTTTCAAGAAGCGTCTCTTCGCTCAAAATTGACATCTTTCTTTTGGCATTTATTTGATCGTTTATTAAGCAAGTTGTCATTTCGCTGCCGTTGAAGCAGATGCGAAGAATGTTACAGGAAGCGTTGCGGCATGGAATAATCGAACTAGTTCTGCGTACAGTGACGTATCTGATCAGGTGTTTTCAGGGTGTTTAGTGCGTAGATTGTCAGATAAATCCCCGTTCGACAAGAAATTAGTGCCCACGAATCACTGTAGGACGTGAGGAAGCCTTCATTCCCAAAAACAAAACCGATTTCAACTCTATGAACGTGTACGATTGCAGTTGTTTAGTAAATGTACACCTAAACGTAATGGTTACGACAAAGAGATGAGCTTATGGCACTTGAAAAACGATTCACGATACCTCGAGAAAAATTTCCAAGGCCTAAGTTTTGACACATGTGCTGCGAGCTCGACTCAATGTCTGAACTTTCGGGGTTTGTTGACATCAAAAGTCACGTGATACTACACGTGAGATATAAAGGCCAAAAGGTGAATTTAAGGAGGCAGTGGAAGGATGATTGAGTCCACCAATGAAGTAAAACAATTTACCTTTACAATAAGCCTTGATGACCTCGCCATTCTCTTCAGAGTAAATCCAGTGTATTCCGTCAATCATCTCTTCGCCTTCACTCGCTTTGATCTCACCGCAGGTATCCGCTGGAAGTTCTTTGATGGATCCGAGGGGAACTGCGTCAGTAAAAACGAATTACAAATAGGTAGTTTACACCATCATGCAATTCGATACCTCCTGATATGACTTGAGCATCTGATTTTTTTTGGCATGGAAATAACAAGGTAAAGAAGAAAGCTTCCCCCTTTCCTGACCATATAAAAGCAGGAAGAAATGAAAACTGTGCTACAGTAATTCTATTTGATTATGAAGTAGTTAAGATGAAAGACAACAACAATGAAAAAGAGAAACTAACCACCTTTTCAGTTTTATTACGACACCATTGTCAAGGTTACTAAGGGAACTGTTTTTTGACTTCGTTCCTGAGTTTGAATACTTTTTATAACTTAACTTGACAATGGCGTGGAGTCGGTTATTTTCTTTAATTTTCCTTTCAAAAACCTTTTCTAACAATGAAGCAATCATTGAATTAACATCTTCCAAAGGCCAGCCATAAAAATATGTATCTTAAATACTGTATATGCCTGAAATCTGAGTTTTCTGCAATTGTGATTGAAATACGAGATTTTTTCATTTTCTTTCTGGAGGAACCAACGGTTTCTTTAGTGTCCGAGTCGGAGAGCTGATTTTCATCTCGCGAAGTGCTCGGAGTTGAGGCGGCGATTTCGTCAACATCAGGAGCTCTTTCTTTAGACTCTTCTTTATGTTTTCGCCTTTCTCTTTCTTTTCCTCCTGTAGACAGATCTACTTTTCTCTCCAACCATTTTCGATATAACTTTTCCTTTGATTATAATTTTTCCTTTGATTGCTCCTAGTACACCGAGTGTCACATTCGACCAAAACTGCATCTAAATCTATCCCATAATGGTTTTGGCCCTAGAAAACCTTTCAGATAAGACTAAATAAAGTATCTCTCGTTAAATCCTGCCCGTTTGGAGCTTGGTTGCCAGAATAACACGTCATAAACAACTGAAAAATTAAAAAAAAAATGCTCTTCTCGTTGCCATGGTGACCACGCCATTAGCCAGAGCGGGAGTTTTGAAATCGCTCAAAAAGGCAAAAATAGTGAAAATAAGTGGAAAATAATTTTTCCATAGCAAAATTGAATACCCAAAGCTGCAAATTCCGAGGAAAACAAAAAACTCAGTTTTTGAGCAAATTTCAGGTTTACCCCCGCCTTAAGATGAAAGGCAACAACAATGAAAGAGAGAAACTAACCACCTTTTCGGTTTCATTACGACACCACTGTCAAGGTCACTGAGGGAAATGTTTTTTTAACTTCGTTCTTAAGTTCAGATGCTTTTTTATTAGTTAACTTGACAATGGCGTGGAGTCGGTTATTTTATTTAATTTTTTCCTTTCAAAAACCTTTTCTGGCAGTGAAGCAATTATTGAATTGACATCTTTCAAGGTCTTCTACAGGTCCGTCGTAGAAATATGTATCTTTAATTATGTATACGCCTGAAATCTGAGTTTTCTGCAATTGTGATTGTAATATGACGGATTAAAATACTTCCATACTGAGAAACGAGTAGGCGAAACTAATAAACAAAAATAAAGGGGTACCTCTATTTTTGGAGCGTTTCATATAATATCTCCTCTGATCTGGCATAAAATCTTCCGGTGTTGCTTCCTTTGTACGATTGTTCAGTTCACAGATCTTTTCAGCAATCACGAAATTGTAGCTCTGACACGTGACTTCTTCCTCACACCGGAAATAACACATTTCAGGCAACCCAACCCGATACGTCATAAATGTATGACCTCTGAGGAACATCCCACCAATAGAGTGTTCCCCTGCATGACATTGGCTGCTGGCGTTGAGGATACCAATCCGGAACATCAGAAACATGATTATCAGCGAAAACTTTGGAGTCATTGTGAGGTTTCACACGCTGCCCTAAAAATGACAAAGGCTAGCTATCACTTTGTTCAAGATTGCGACCGGTTACGAGGAGAGAATCTTTTTTCAAAATGAAAACTTCTTGAACACACAAGGTATAGGGGTGGTTGGATGGAGCAATAGCCGTTTAGAAAACGCACTCACATGCGCGCGCTTGACCCATTATATTTCTTAAAGCTTTAGAGTCATATGCATTACATTTGAAATTTCCTAAACAGCTCATGAGGTGACATGTCAAATACTGATGAAATTAATTTTGAAGATATTTTCCCACAATAACCCTCGGAAAGGTGTCGGAGATTTTCTGGAGAGGGCGTGCCATTTTATTTCTTTTCCTTACACCGTCGTAAGGTTTGGTACTCTAGTTGCAATATCGAAGAAATGCAAAATGGTTTCCGTGTTTACATAGCCTGATGTAAACACGCAGGAGGTTGGGAGAACGCGAGATAAGCGTAGGAAACCACGACGCGAAGCGGAGTGGTTTCCAGCTTATCGAGTCGAACGAAAAACCGTGTTTACATACGCTCATGTAAAATGGTTTTATAGCCAATCAGAGCGCGCGTACTATTTGAATTATTTTATAATTCCTTATATAAAAGGGGCCTTAACCTTACAACCAAAGCGAAATGAAACAGAGGCTTGAAATATGTTTTCGCAGGTATCGTGCCGCTTTCCAGACTGAGACACGTTAAGTAGTTCACCCCTCTATGAAATTTATTTTCTTAGGGAGAAAGAGACGAAAATATGTTCTTTTAGTGATCAGGTTTTAGGACTCCCCTCCCTTTTTAACTCTTTCCATTTAAGAGTGCCTTTAATTGATTCTCTATGAGCGTTCCTTTTGGTTGAAAATGAGTTAATTTGACATATAGTAAGAACGAAAGTTAATTCCTGATAGGAAAGTTCTAGAGAAGTTAGTTTCCGTTATTCTTATGAAATATTATTTAACAATGCACATATTACGATCATGATAGCTGGCGGTGAATTTCAATTAACATGGATGATGACAGGAACTTGTCAAAACGCAGCGAACATTTAATGGCATCCAAAAATAGGTTTTTCTCTCTTCATCTTAAAAGAGAGAAATATTTTTTTTCCAACCTTTTTTACAAAATATTTGCCTAAGTTCTCGCCGATCGAACAGCGAAGAGACTATCTTCGCCCTTAAGGCTTTTTAAGTGAAGATCATCTATTATAATACCACCACCTGCCTCTCCTGTTCACCAGAAGAAAACATACACTGCCTTGAGGCTCGTTTAGCTTTGTCGGAGAGATGAAAAGAGTCGTTTAAAGATTATATATATATATTTTTATATGACTAATTTATCTTATTTCCGTTTGGTCTAATGACGGTTTCCCTTTTTACAACGGTCAGTACTTATTTTCTCCAACAATTCTCACCTACGAACTGTATGAACTAAACCGGAATATCATTTTTTAGAATCCTGGAAGAGAGTCTCAATGGGAGAGACCGTTAGCTTTAAAACGGCACAGAAAACTTAGTCTTTAGACGTAAAATTGACAAATTACAACCGTTGGTCGTGAAAAAGGTAACCGTAAGATTTTTTCATTCAATCGCAATGGAGAAAAATTAAACGTTACCGTGAGATAGCCAGAAATTTTACTGCTAGCCGCAAGAGTCATCACCTCATTAAAAGCTTTCTGTAATGAAAATCGCGTTCAGAGTCAGGGAACTTTTAGCTTGCCCAAATCCACTTCTATGATTATTTTGAAAATTTCTTCCGGCATCTTGAATTATCAGGTAACGAAGTATGGAGCTTTATCGGCTGTGTCATGGAAAAGCTTACTTAGGGACATAAAACAGGGAACTTTTCAAATGATCTTCTAAATGAAAAAGACAATTTTACCTTACCTCAACGTACCTCAACTTCCTCACCTGAAGTGTAACTTTTAAGTTACTAGAGGGTTGTTCTTAGAATCGACAGGCGCTGTTATTTATTATCACTATTCGCCGAATGTCTAGCTGAGATAAAAATATTTCAGCACACGAACCTCGCGATGCTTTCATTTGAAAAAAAAAATTCCATATCTTAAAACTGTAAACCAGGCCAGCTGTTTCTACATAGCGCATTAAATGAAAAATAAATAAATGAATAAAGACTTAACATGCGTTTGGAGCCCAAAAAAGTGCTAAAAAAATGTAAAAGTCAGGGCTCCTCAGTTTTTTTCGCTAATAGTCGTCGGCGTTTGTAAACGAGAAAATTTCACTCAAATAAAACTAGATCTAAATTTCATCCTGTTTTTGTTGTCTTCTTTTTTATTAAAACCCTTAATGATATACTTGAAGAAATTACGCACGTCTGATTGGCTGATTTTATGTGACACGAATACAAATTACAAATAGCGCGCGCGCTGTCAAAATGTGGGAGCTAATGCATCATGGCTTCCACTAAGTTTAGAAACAGAAAAAAAAGCAAATTGACTGACTTGGAAAGGAAGTAGCGATTAATTTGAATCGAGAGAATGTTTCAGCGAGGCACAAAATTACTAGAATTTACATGGCAAATTTTTACTACTGACGTAAATTAGTTATTATCATATTTACCAATAGAATCAAGTATGTCACCCTTAACCATCTGTCCTCACTAGTTAATTTAGCACTTCGAACTTCCTTAAATCGACAAGAAAAACTTTTAGCTTTTAGAAAAGCTAAATTTAAGCTATGAAAGGCCAAGATATCATCATCTGTGATATGTTGATCAAGCTTTCGCAATCCTAAGTAACCCTGAAGAGTTGCCCTCTGAAAAACTTCTCTAGAACATGAGAACAAAAACCTTTAAGAACCACCTGGTTTTACTCCAAACAAATATTAAACGAAGCTAAACGCAACTGAACGCCAGAGTCATTCGGCCGACGGAAAAGACAACTGTGAGGAAACGAGAAAACGTAAGATCAAAATGCTTCGCTGGTTGGCTCACGTAAGTATCAACTATTTGCCCTCTACTTGTTAATTTTTCTTTCGGTTGGTTTTTCGGTCGTCATTGTATAGGGAAATCGTTCAAAGTCTGGGGCACTTATACGAAGGCTAAAAAAAAGGAACTTTTTTGTATGCAGTTTATGGGGGCTTCGCAACAATTTCATTGAATAAAAAACGAGTCCCTTTCACTCTTGTTGTTAGAACAAGTTTAGATTTTACTACACATGCTACAGTATTACCTTAGTTACGAGGTAGACCGCCAAATTCTATGGCTTTGTTATTTTTGATGAGTTCAAGAAATCTCTTTTTAAGCTTTCTGAAGGTGGTCAAACTGAGAAAGTTTAAAGATAAAGATGGACCAGTCTTTTCGCTATACATATTTAAGTTAATTAATGCCAATTTTTAAACTGTCAGACACTAAAAACGCTAGGCTTAATCTATGGACGAAATTCGTTTTATACGTTGCTAAAAAGCCTAATCATAAATGTCCTGAAACTATTGTTGACTTCTGTGCATATTTTCGGTTGAAAAAAAATTGCAACAACAGTCAAACTTATGCAATAAATTTTTCCTTTACAATTTTTAATTCTTATAAGCGCGTGCTCATCAAAGCACACTTACCTTCACCAACGACAGGTGGTTCTGACTTCCCTTGTACTTCAAGTTACCATGGTAACGGAAGATACAAGTAACGACAAGTTACTGTTGACCTGTGTGCCCGCCGATGCCTAAGGTGACGAACAAGTGGACAAGATCTTCCCAGTATAACGGGCAATAAAGAGCCAGGATTTCAAAATATATTCGGCTTAGCGAGTTGTTTAAAACACATTCGTTTTGTGTCAGATTAAGGCGACTGAAGCTTGTATGCGAGAAGGAGGTAAAACTTGTGGTCGATTGTTACCCATCCAGTCGTGTAGCTTGTCACAACAATTATGTCCGGTCATGTGTTCCAGAAATGAGGACTAAAACCTGTGGAGAGACAATCTCTGTCGATTGTAAATGTGGGAAAAGATCCTAGAGAAATATATTAATCACTTGACTCTGCCGACTACATTGATAGCAATAATTGCCAAACCAGAAGGTGAGACCATTGGGACTCTGATGCATGTTCTATGCTGAGTATTTTCAAGTTTCAATGTTTGCGCAAGACATTGCTTCAAAAGATTTTTAATTAAGAAAGTTTGTGCATTGGAACATTTTGTTATATGACGAGGTTTCGAAGTTATTTGCCATTACGTTATTTTCATGTCCAAACCCCGACGAGTACAACTGCTTGTCCTGACTATCAAACTCAACCAAGTAAAACGAGGGAACTTCGTGCAATTTTCGGTGCATTTATCATCATGAGCCACTGACGCGAGGATAGTTCTCAATGGACTCGAGCACACTCGGATTACTTGACGAATTCGCATACCTGAGATTTACGCGCATTTTATTTACGTTATAATCGTTATGAAAATGAGCGCATTCAATGTACATACGAAGGTGTTAATATAATTTAATACTATTTAATACTATTTTTAAAAAACTATTTAATACTATTTCCAGGTTCTCTAAATCTTTGCCATCACTTTTGTGGCCCTTCCTTTTCGCGAAATACTTCAAATCTTAAAGTTTTATCGGTTCCCGCGTCATCTACACATACTGTTACTATTTTCAGATATTTTCACGTGGCAATCAATCTATTGACTTGCAGTCGTCAGGTTTGTGTGAATTGGTTACCCAGTTGACGCTACTAGATAAATCGATTTGCTTTATAGCTCCAGTCAACACGCGCGGAGATTCATGAAACTTTGACCAATTGAGGCAAAATAAGAAGAGCTGTCCAGCTATTTAAAACCTGGCACTAACTCCCCAACAAAAGTAACCCTAACTCATCTCAGTATATAATTAAAGAACTGCGAGGAAAGAACTATCTCGCTGCTGCGCGGTTTTGTAAGGCAGTGTTCACACTTGGTGCCCGGGCACTAGTACCCGGGCACCGGCACAAAATGGTGCTGTGTTCAGACACACGGTATCCAGTCTGAAGATATGTTTACATTCAATAAACAGAGCACACGCTCACTATTGAAATCTCGAGTGGGACAAGGAATTGTGGGTACGAAAACAAGTGGTTTGTGGGTAAAGTGCCAGGGCACCAACGAAAAATGTGTTCACACAAGGAATCAGTGCCCAGTTTAGTGCCCGAGTACAAGGTCGAGACCTTGTACTCGGGCACCGGCACCGTGCCCGAATTCTGGCGTGGGTACCAGGAAAAAAGGTGTGTTCACATTGGTGCCCGGCGTAGAATAGAACCCAGGCACGGTGCCCGGGCACCAAGTGTGAACACTGCCTAAAGTTTAGAAAAAAATTCGCCTGGACCTTTCAAGTTCGCCGTCGGATAATTTAAATGCCGATTGATTCACTCTGTTAGTCACGTTCTTTGATAGTTTTATCATTATCGTACATTTCTCATTTATTTTTCCTGCCAGATGTTTGCCTTCTGTTGCTCCCTTTAATTTGTTTACCATAGATAAAAAAGAAATTTTCTCCCTTGCAGTGATAACATATCTATCTAGCATGACATTTCTCCTTAACACCGTACCTGACTGTGTTTCCCGTTGCAACATTATTTTACTCCCTTTTCGTTTGGCAAAAATTGTCCACTCATTTTCAAAACATGCCCAGTGGTCTGAAGGAACGAACTAAAAACAGTATAAATGTTATGCTTACAACAACTTCCCTTAAACAGTTAATATATTTCTATTGTCTGTTTTGTCTCATGAGCATTTGGTAATACACTTTAAATTCAACTTTGTGCTTTGTATAATTCAGAACTGAAGATGACGGAAAAACTGTCGTAGAATGTCTTGAAAAAATGTCCTATATGTTCTTAAACTAGCATATTTCCACTAAGAGCAACCACGCAAAGTTTGAATATCCCTTACTCACATTGGTATACGTAATATGCACGTGTATAGCAAAATTTGGGCAATGATAAATAAAAAAAATATACAGCGCTTATACTATGTGCACATTGAAAAGCGCTTTTACTTCAAATTTCTGAGCTCAAAGCTTTCTTAAAAAGAAACGTTTTAAGTTGTCTAATCGATAATTGCGACGGGTTCTCTAGGATACGAGCAACATGTGCGAAGATGCGATCTCCAAGCGTATAGCAGTTGAGTGTTAGAGCGACCAGAAGAGATTGTGTTGAAAAGCGAAGAGAAAAATTAGAGGCTTGTTTAAGACACGAAAGATCCTAAATGTAGGGTGGACTTACATTGTTTGACGACTTAACCATTCTTCACTCATTAGGAAGGCAACGGATTATAATGTTACAAAAAAGAAAATTTGTTTGAATTTCACTCTTGAACGAGGTAATAACGTTGCGCTTATCAAAGAAATATACCGAATGGTTTACAATCAAAATCTTTAACTGGGATCATCTCTACGATCTCATTATTCACGGCGTCTAATTTTTATTCAAAATATTATTGACATTTTTGTTAGGACTAAATTTCACTGTCTCACGTCAAAAATCTTTCTTTATTATGGATTGGATGATGTAGGGTGGACTTACATTGTTTAACGACTTAACCATTCTTCACTAGCACTGAATTTCACTATCTCGCGATAAAAATCTTTCTTTCATATGGATTGGATGAAGACCACCACAAATTAATTATCCAATCTACAAGTGGACAATTCTTTGCTCTGTTCCTAAGGATGGACAATGTTTCTCATGATATTAAATTTGCATTTTATTCTAATGTTCTCATTTTGTGCTCAACCACTCGAAATGTGTATTTAACTTAAGAGATGAAATCTTAATTATATCTGCAACGATTGGAGAGAGCTAAAAATACACATGTGCTAATGTTTGAAATCATGCATGATCCTTTGCAATGATAAAACGAAAACTTTCTTATAGATCAGCAGCTCTGTTCTAAAGTGGTGTCTCTGTTCTTAAGTAGTGTCTCTGTTCTAAAGTGGTGTCTCTGTTCTAAAGTGGTGTCTCTGTTCTAAAGTCTTTATTAATAATGGAACTAGCACCCGATTTCACCGGCTCTACTCGAAATTATGCTTTTATATCGTGTAGAAGAGGCTCATAATAAATCAATAATTTGATAACTTAATCTTGATGTCCTCATCATGATATTGAAAAATTCTGGAATAGATTTCTCTGAGAAAGAACTGCACTTCTGTATTCGCATCTACATTTTACTGATTGGGAGCTTGAGAACCCAACCATATCAGGGTAAATCCCAAGCAAAACTCAAAAGCAATTGCGTTTTTATAAAAACTGTTCCTATCAGGCAACAATTCAATGCTGTCCTTGTGTTCTCATTAGTTGATTCTACAATTCTAAATATTTCAAGCATTTTCTAGTTATCAATTCAAAATAAACTGCATTATTCCAATAGATTGGAAAGGGTCCGAAACTGACAATAAAATCACACGTTAAAATTAAAACCAATCTGGCAATTCCATTTACGTGATGTTTTAATTCTAGGTTTAAAATTCAAATTGTAACCCAAGATGAAATATGTTTCGTCTGCTTAGAAATATCCCGACAATAATGTTTCACGGTACAATGTTTGCTGTGTGATCATTATTACTGAATCGGTAGTATCTTTGCAATATTTTTAGAAACTTGAATGCAAGCTCTCGATTTCAGCTTGTGAAGCAACATTGTGACACTGGCATGAACAGATTTATATTTGCTCCTATTATGTAACAGTTCCACTCAGGTTTTTGGCTGATGTCTTTCATGTCCAACTGTGTGATCTATGTTTTATCTTATTGAGGCAATTGTCGGCAAAAGTGTGAACATTTTCCTTGCCTACTGCTGTGCATATAGGTTTGATTACGCACCTCTGAGAAGGATGTATGGCCTGCGTACAGTTTTCCTCGAATGTTGTCAACTTGTACGGCCTCCAAATTGACTGAGTAGTCTTTATGGTCTTCCTGTAAAGAAAAAATCGATCATCTTTGACATACTGAAGCAAAAATATTGAAGGTCACTTGAGGAAAATTCTAAACGTAGCTTTATGCAGTAAGGTTTTGACAACGTCACATTGAAGCCGTATAACATCAATTTCGGGTTCTTCCTTTTTCATTTCCCGTTTCATTATATGGCAGAAATGATTAGTCATAAGAAAAATTCCTACAAGCAGCAGGCAGAAAAAAAAAGTTTACCACTACGTGGTAAACTGCCCTTTTTGTGGTAAACTTTCCCTTCTTCCCTTTGTTTACAATCTGGTTGCTATGGTACCTGGTCATAAGCCAAATTTATATCACGTCCCGTAGATCCGTGTCACCCACGCAAAGTTCAAAAGACGCAAACGTCGAGTGGGCGCAATGTAAGGAACTACGGATAAACATGACAAACTAACGCCTTATGTTGTATCACACAGCAGTGTTTGTTCAGGTGCAACAATGTGTGGAAGTGAGCAAAGAAACTACTCGTTATTTTGCTCGCTTGAGAGGGATGCTACAGATTAGAACTGTGGTGGAACCTTGCTTAGACCGATATTTACTTTGAACTAAATTAAACGAACTTACCTAGTCAATGTGCGAGGCTTCTAACGGCTGGGTTACTCCAACTGCCTAACTAAAAGCAGAAGCAACTTGAATCACGACATACCTAGGAAAATTAACACGTTTTTGATTGTGCCGAGAGTATTTTGTGGTCGATTTTTGGGAACCGAGGCAGTGAAATAAACGTCATGTAACCTACAGGGACCAACAACTGTGCCGTAAGTGCAACTGTTCAGCAGTAACAGAACCAGAGAAACAAATAAACAAAGTAGTTCTGAATAACAAATGCTTTTCATTTGACACTAATACGAGACTGAGATAAAAATATAGTCTCCCTCGAAGATTTCAACCCTAAGGGTTCTTTAGTAACAAACTTCCTGCATACCGCTAGGATCAGCATTGTCGCAAAGTCGTATGTTTAAATAGATCAGAACACGCTTTGGGGGTCGTTTTGTCAATGGAGGATAAAGTTTCGATATGGCTGCATTCCTTGGGTCAATAATCATTGGCTAGAAGGCTGAAGGCAACGAGTTGTCTTCCGAACTTTGCAGGAGAAGTCCAAGTATTATGTATCAATTTAGTAATTACCTAGACCAACCTGAAGGTTATTTAGTGTTAACAACTGGGTTGAAAACGTAAATTAGCCACCGTAAAGGGTAAAAAAGCTGACGGTCCAGTTTCAAGTTCCCACCTCAGAGATTACCATTACCATTACAAGAACAGAACACCTTCACGTCGACGAAGAGGAGAGAAGAATGGGTTTTAAAACTATCTTTATGGTGGGTTTTCCAATTGTTCAAACTATACTCATAGCTAAATTCATTTTAGTGACAAGAAAATGTCGGTTTATGGCTCATTTGAAGCTAGACAATTTTGTTTAGGGAACGTGGTCGAGTGATTTTGGCCGGTGTGCTTGAACAAGAGATAAGCTCTCGGCTTGAAATATTTCCTTTCCAGGTATTCATATGTTGAACATCATATACAAGCAAGTGTTTTTTTCTTATAAGTAGTACCACTCCTTTATCTCTTGCAATTTGAAAATAGACAAACGAAAAAAGTCCTACTAAGAATTGAACGGTGGATCCAACCAGGTATGTTCTGACCATTTTCGTTGAATCACTGAATAAATTGTGGAATGAGTCCTACATTTTCTGAACGCACTGAAGTTAGTACTTAAATGAAGCTTGTCATTTTCGGTACAATTTTGCAGAAAAGGAATGTTGATAAAATTGCTTTCATACTTGTAGATCAAAATTTTCCTTCTTTACCTCAGTCCATCGCAGCCTATCAATTGGTACAAAGTTTCCTTCTCTACAAAGTATGTTCAAGTCCTGTTAGAGTCTCTCAGTTTCCAGAAAACCAGGCTTTAGCAGATCTAAAGAATGGCAATGAATCTACAGGTGCGCTGTCCGATAAACTGTCTTCTTTACTTGAACTGCACGAAGAAGATAGGCAAAGGAGCAGTACAGAAAACCATCCTCTCCTCTCACGAGTTTCTCGCTCACTGAGCCCCTGCGAGGAAAAGAGAGTCCGAAAGTGGAATCATTGTCTTGAAAGATATATCGCTGAGGTTCATTGCAAGAAGCATAGTGTTGGTTCTTACTCACCAGGCAATATTCCACCGAAATGCAAGAAAAATTTCAAAATCGTTTTTGGTTCAAGTGGTTCTTGTACAATGACTTCGAATTGCGCGTGTGCGGCGTGACGCAATTTTTGAAACCATTAAGGCCTATTTACACGGCACGACTTTGTCGCATGCGACAAGCTTACGACAGGCCTACGACATGACTTAAGAGTCGTAAGCGAGTTGTAGGTTTGATTTACACGAAACAATTCGTGTCGTAAGCCTGTCGTAAGCTTGTCGCATGCGACAAAGTCGTACCGTGTAAATAGGCCCTTACACAGGGCCGTTTCTGAGCTCGCCCATCGTAACTATTGATTATGTGATATATGTAGTCGTCATGGACATAAGTTTTGCCGATTTACCTTTTGAACGATTCAAATAAATTATATCTTAATCGTAAATAACAGCCATTGTAGATCGTGATCGCCTCGACCGGCATAGTGTGCTCCTGAAAAGGAATGGTGATGCTGACTGTTTCGAAAACTTGGGAGGAAGTGATAAACAGAGTCATGACTTCTTACTTCCGCTAAGGGACCGGTCATTATTTATCGCCTGGGGGGGGTCGGAGTATTTTTGTTGCCACATCGGAGCATTTACCTGATCCCCCCGTAGAGTATCTAGTTTTTTAGAGATCCCCCCTTATCGGTAGTGGAAAGTTTCATGATCCCCCCCCTTTTCTCCCAGCCACCGCCAAATAACTTTTTGAATATGCAAGTGATATTTTAATAGTGGTACTTACGTCTCATGGACCTTGAACCACAACGGTAAATATTTGCTCGTCAGATACGAACTGAATTGTCGAGGAAGTGCCAATCTCAGGCTGTTCATCCAAATCCACGAAAACATAGTCATCGTCGCTCTCTGCCTCTCCGCTTTCGGATTCTTCATCCTCGGATTCCACGTCATCTTCATCACTCGACAGTTCTTCTGTTATCACAGTCTCTTTATTCTGTCGGTAATAGTGACATCGAATGGCCTTCACTTTGTCAAGTTTCCGACCCACAGTCGTCAAACCATGCTTGTTGAGATACAGGTCTAGTTCTCTTACCCGCAACTTTTCAACTTTGCCACCCTCGATGAGGTTATCCCATTGAAAGTCCTTGTACGTTCGTTCGGCCTCTTGCCTTCTTCGCTCCTGAGCTGCTCTTGTTCTGATGTCCTTTCGGATCTCAATATCCTTCAAATGATTAACATATGCAATGACGTGCTTCTCTTCCACATTATATTTTGAGCAGAAGCTCTTCATGGTATCCTGATCGTTTCTGATACTGTCAGAATGTTCCTCGTACAGATCTTTAATACATTTTCTTGGAAGGTAATCATCTGGTGTCCTGCCCGTCGATTCCGTCTGATAGATATCCATGAAATGTCCAGGATTGTTTGAATCTGGTACAGGTTGCGGAATTCTTTCCGTTTCTGGACCGACCCATCTATTGTTAGAACACCAGGAACAGAGATTGGAACTTTCTTCTCTTGACTCTTTACAGGCATCACGACAGAATTCCATAAAAAGTTCTCCACGAATATAGTGGTCTTCCATAAACGATTCGATCTTTCGGAAGTATGCTGCACCGGGCGCTTGCTCTTTGTTTCGTTCTGATGCACCCCGATAGTTGTCGAGGTAAACAGAATTGAAAAAGAATAATTCATCAGGGGACTCGCTTACTTAAGGGCAGTGGTGATGTCGCGAAGTGTGAGTCCTCCTTGACCACTGTCAATGAGGCCTTTAATTCAGCATCCGATTTGCTCTCATTTATCGACAACAGACGAAAGAACCTTTATACAGAAGAGCATACCTTAAGGTCGTTTGCAAGTGATGAGCTCAAATATTTCCAGGAAGCTCAAGAGCGAGTGAAGGCCATACACCAAAAGCTGCAGAAAGCCTCCATTGCGCTCACGACCACCCTCATGAGCTTGAAGAGAAAGTTCCCATCTCCCATGGGGAACAACGGCCAATCCCGAAGAAAAAAAGAAAACAAGAGAAAAGTGAAAAAAATCAAGGAGAAAAGGTTGCATCAGCGAGCAGCAATTCTCCTAGAAAAACTTACCTCAAAAGAGGTAGCTAAAGAGGTTTTCGATTCACTCGAAAAGAATACTTACAAATGTGTCTCAAGTATTAATGCAGGATTCACTGCGAGATTTGTCAAGCGTCTCCACCTGGATCCTCTGCTATGGCTTTTGGAAAGAGGCGTGTTTGAAACAGAGCTGGCACGAAATTTGAAAGTGGTAGTGGCCAGAATGAACGAAGAGAATAGCAGTAATGGTGCTGAAAAAGGGTCAAGTTCGGGCGAGGATTCAGATGAATCTGACGAGGAGACTGTGCAAGAGCCAGTGGAGAGGGCTGCCGAAGATTCTGACACGGAAGCGGAACAAGATACAGCCTCACCAAAATAAACACTTTTTTATTTGTTGTTTTCATTCGGCCGCGTATTAAAATAATGAAAGTTAATGATTTTAGATTACGATTCTCTATAAAACAAACTGAAACGTTATGCAACAATTTTGAGCAATTGTAAGTATTCCATTCTCAAAATCTTGATTACCTTTCTAATTTAGATCGTGCCTGAATAAAAACGTGTATCTTAGACTACGATAGTGATTCTTTTTTACAAAATGGAGGGTCTGTAAAAGGGTTTGGGTTTTGTGTCTGGGCTAGAATAGAGTTTATATAATACAAAATACAACTGAACGTGGTCTTGAATATATGGTTGGGGGTTTAGAGTCCCAGCGGCAAATCCTACCAAAGTATTTACAAATGCAATCACCCGGGGTCCCGGCGCGACCTAAAATTCCTTTTTTTTTGGTCTGATCCCCCCCCCATTATGCTTGTCAATTACGGCTGATCCCCCCTAAAGGTCTTCAAAAAGCCATGTGATACCCCCCTAAATACTCCGACCCCCCCCAGGCGATAAATAATGACCGGTCCCTAAGGAAGTTAAAAATGTCTAACTTTGTCACCGACAGCGGTCCATCTACTAGGACAACCCTCCCCCTGAAGATGAGACTACGCGATAAACGTGAACTCTTTAGATGTACTATCAAATTTTTCGAGATTCCGAATTAACGATAGCCAGTTTATTTCGAAGTGCAGCTTTCGTAGAGGGTTAGCACCTTAAATACATTAGTTATAGTAATGGGCGTGAATAGTCACGTCACCCATTGTTTATCTTTCAATGGTTTAAGTTACAGTTGTTTGTTTACAGGATGACCGCCAGAAATTTCCGGTCTACCGGCTACGGGTTTTCCATCTTGGAAAAACAATTGACCGACTTTTTTTTTATTCTATACTGATCCTCGCCATAATTAATCATCTTTGTTTCTCTCTAGTTCATTTAGAGTTGTTAGATGTACGTCACTCCAAATAAATACTACGATTCATTTTAAGTTTTCATAAACTTAAAGATGATCCTCTGAACGTTAATGTTGATGGCCTTAAATATTTCAATATGATCGGAGCAATGATTGATTCATTTTTAATTTCGCAATTTACTTTCTGTTTACCCCTCTTTTTTATCCTCTGGGTTCCCTCTGGCACTGGTGCATCATATTTTTGTATTAACCGGTTTTCAACGGCTTTGGTCTCTCCAGTGTATTAAGGGAGGCGTAAAGACCAAAATTTAAGCCAAAGTCAGAAATAGCGAAGACCAACTGGTCATGTTCTCCATATCACAACTTGAAAGGTACACAGATTTTCGACGGTGTCTCAAAACTCCTCAAGTGTTCATATGAGACCATGTAAACTCGAAAAAAAAATTCCTCCACGAATTAAATAGAGATCGATGAATGTGCTGAATTTAGAAAACAAATCGCCATCCCAGGCGTTGTTGATAAGTCAGCTTATTTTAGTCATCAGAACCGTAACGCCAACAAAAGAGCAAATTCTTTATTGTTGCCTAATTTTAAGCATATCTGCCCTCGTTGAGATTAACATCCGGCTTTATAGGCAGGTAGACTTCCTGTTGAATCGTTTCACCAAAGACCGTTAGAGTTTCCCGAAAAATATATATATATGATATATATGAGAGGGTCTTATTCAATTCTTCAAAGATAGGTTAGAAGGGAACTTGATTCTATAGGAAACAAAGGAAGTTCTTTTTCCAGATTTCTACAAGGAAAAAGTTTGTGTTTCAAGGATTTGTTATGACTACATCTGTTAAAAGAACACGCGGAAATGGGTTCACGGGTTGTGAAATTCCTTATTTACTTAATCCCATCGGGCTAGGTTACTAAAACCTCTGTAGTTTTCAAATACCAACAAATTTTTAGAAACAAATTTTGCCAAAAAAATTAACGTTAAAAAGCAGCGATACTGACTAAAACTCTAAATATTTACATGGAGACAATACGAGAAAAATTATCTGTAGTTTCCAACATTTAACTGTACAATTTCCAGCCACAAGTTCCGTGGTATTCAGCTAATTGTATGGTAGCTAGTAGAAATATGATTTTGACGCTTCAGACGACTGAAATATGGTTAAACAACTGGTCAGAGAGTGCGCGCGAATCCATCGCAAAATACCACTGGTTTGTAGAAATGTCTTCAGATTTTATCTGAAAGCTCTGTTTACAGAGATACGTCATCAGGCTATGTCACGTGGTATCTTGACTGGGAAGAGTTTTGAGTTTTGTGAAGAGCAGCAGAAGAAAAAAAGGCTTCAAAAAATAATGTTACGTTCTAATAACTCCCCCCAAAAATGCGTGAGTTCAGTTCTTTTATTATTAGATGTTTGCGAGGAAGAAAATTGGTTAAGCTCAATGGTTTATTCATTTATCTAAGTATAGTTTAATTTTCTAGAAGAAAACAAAGGGAATTCCTAGTTACGAATATCCATGCGGAACGACTTTTAAGTGGCCTTAAAAGGCTATTAAAAAGTGATAATAATCACTGTGAAATTCCTTGTTTACTTAACTCTATACCTTTAGTTGCATATAGATCAGGAGCAAGACCAATTATTAAGCGCGTGGTAATCAGCGGATTGTAAAGACTGAAATAATTAACAAATAGAGAAGCCTTGACTGTGCTCTGTTTTGTTGTAAAGCACGCAGGAAGCGGCTAGAGCACGAAAGAAGTGTAGGGAGAAACACGAGACGTAGTCAAGTGTTTCTCCCCATTTCTTGAGTACTCTAGCCGCTTCCTGAGTGCTTTATAACAGAACAGAGCACAGTCAAGGCTTCTCTATTTGTTTTAATGATAAAGCATCCGTTAAATTCCCTAAGCATTACTTTCAATTTTCAAAACAAACTTTCTTTCCAAAGCGAACAACAGTGTCGTCAGCATGCTCTATACTCTCATAAAGCACGCTACAATAAGCCAATTATAATCCCTGTAGGAATAGTTCAAATAATTTGATTGGCTATACAAGACTAAAGCTGTCAAAAATTTCAAATCATCAAAGTTTAAAAACCATCAAAGTTCACATTCTGCGATAGACAAACTTAAATAGTTCGGCAGGTCGAATTTAACACTTTTGCTTGAAGGGTTTTAGTCTCTAATACAGATTATAATAAAGTTCGGATATAACGCGCGCTGTCATTGGTTGAAAGAGCGTGCTCTATGAGAGTATAGAGCATAGAGCTGAGCTAAAGCTGTCACGCCATCTGCCAATTGTACTATGTTCGAGCTTTTCCGGGACTTCTTTTTAGCTTTTTTCCGATAATTGAAAGTGAAATTTCAGAACTGAAGCGAGCCGGCAAGTAGCAACAGAAGAATCAAACAAAGATTTGCAAACATACCTGGCGCCGTAATTTACGTTATTTAAACGTGAGCAGATACGAAAATCCTCAAGGGAAAAACAAAATAAACATTCCGAGTTTTAAAGATTTTCACGCTCAGTTAGATTGCAAGCTTACGCACGGTAATAAAAATCAAACACAGCTAAAACTCGTATAGTATATAAAGTTCAGTGTTCAAAAACAAAACAGAATAAAACAGAAATGATGAAAAATTTAACCAAACTGACATAATTGTTAAAATTCATACTAATCACGACGGTGTCTGAGCGAATATGATCATGCTGAAGTTCATCGCGGCTCGCTCATCATGGCGATCTCCGGTCATCACAGTAAAGCAAGCCTCAGAAACTAAATCGGCCACCCTTCGAGTGAAAAAATAAGAGCTTGCTCTGATATCCTTTTCGATATGTTGAGTGGAAAATCACATCAGTCACTGCAGCCGAGTTTTGCGGCGCTGTCATTACGAGCGATCTTCATGTTCCGGAGAATTCGGCTGTCGTTCATTCAAAAAACACTCGCCTTGAACAGTTTGTTTTCCACCTTGTCATGTGAACAAACTCGCGTGTTTTTATGAGCCATAATTCGGCTGAAGTTCATTGAACATTTCACTTCAAGATTTAGCAAATAGAGAAGCCTTGACTGTGCTCTGTTCTGTTATAAAGCACGCAGGAAGCGGCTAGAGCACGAAAGAAGTGTAGGGAGAAACACGAGACGTAGTCGAGTGTTTCTTCTCACTTCTTGAACTATTTTAGTTTGTAAACTATCGTAGAATGTCATCATGAATTTTGATGCTTTTTGAACTTTGATGTTTTGACACTTTTGACAGCTTTAGTCTCGTACAGCCAATTAGATTATTTGAACGATTCTAACAGGGATTCTGATTGGCTTATTGTAGCGTGCTTTATGAGAGTATAGAGCATGCTGATGACACTGTTGTTCGCTTTGGAAATAAAGTTTGATTTGAAAATTGAAAGCAATGCTTGGGTAATTTAATGGATTCTTTATTATAAAACAAATAGAGAAGCCTTGACTGTGCTCTGTTCTGTTATAAAGCACTTAGGAAGCGGCTAGAGCACTCAAGAAGTGGGAAGAAACACTCGACTACGTCTCGTGTTTCTCCCTACACCTCTTTCGTGCTCTAGCCGCTTCCTGCGTGCTTTATAACAGAACAGAGCACAGTCAAGGCTTCTCTATTTGTTAAACCTGAAAGTGAAATGTTCAGTGAACTTCAGCCGACTTGTGACTCATAAAAACACGCAAGTTTTTCCACATGACAAGTACAAAACAAACTGTTCAAGGCGAGTGTTTTATGAATGAACAACAACCGAATTCACCGGAACATGACGATCACTTTGGATGACAGCGCCATAGAACTCGGCTGCAGTGACTGATGTGGCCTTCCACTCAACGCATCGGAAAGGATATCAGAGCAAGCTCTTATTTTTTCACTCGAAGGGCGGCCGATTTATGTATCTGAGGCTTGCTTTACTGTGATGACTGGAGATCGTCATGATGAGCTAGCTGCGATGGACCCCATGCACCATGATCGCAGTCGCTCTGACACTGTCATGATTAGTATGAATTTTAACAGTTAGGCCAGTCTGGTTACATTTCTCATCGTTCCTGTTTTGTTCTGCTTTGTTTTTGAACACAAAACTTTATATACTATACGAGTGTTAGCTGCATGTGTTTGATTTTTGTTACCGTATGTAAGCTGGCAAACTAACTGAGCGTGAAAACCTTTAAGACTCGGACTGTCCATTTTGTTTATTCTTTGAGGATTTTCGTCTCTGCTAACGTTTTAATAACGTAAATCAAGGCGCCCGACATGTTTAAAAACATTGGTTTGGTTCTTCTGTTGCTACTTGCCAGCTAGCTTGTTCTGAAATTTCACTTCCAATTATCGAAGAAAGGCTGGAGAGAAGTCTCGGAAAAGGTCGGACATCGTACAATTTGGCAGATGGCGTAACAGCTTTAGCTCAGCTCTATATGCTCTATAATCTCATAGAGCACGCTCTTTCAACCAATGTATTTTATTTTTTTATTATAAAATTATTTAGCTATGGTCGTTACACTTCAAGCAGCTACAATTTGGTAATAAAATAATAATAATGACAATCTTTAATGAGGAAACTTTTTCACTAAAAAGTGGTTTACAAAAAGGACCTCGAAAATTAAAAACTAAAAATTTACAATGAATAAAAATGCTAAAAGATGCTACTAAAAACTAATGTATCTTATGTGTAATACAAAACTTAAATCAATGAATTAAAAATCTGACGCTTCAAAATATTTACATTATCAGAGGCTCGTATAGTTTTGTCCAGCGAGTTAAAATCACTTACAGCATGATAGCCAGTTCTTTGTTTGCCCCAGTTTCTTTTAACGGATGGAATTTTGAGGTTTGCTTTATTTCTTGTGTTGTAACTATGCTGTTCTTGCTGAGTGACTAATGTTAATTCGTGATGCGTGAGACCATTAAGACATTTATATACATGTGCGCATCGGCGCTGGAAGCGCCTTTTTTCTAGTGTTAACCACTTCAGTGTAGTTAACGCATCAGACGCAGAGGAATACAGTGGTCGATCTAATATTATTTTAGCCGCCTTATTTTGAAGCACTTGCAAACTAGACATTAAAGTTACATTATGTTTGTCTCCCCAAACTAAATCAGCATACTCGAATAAGGGCATAACAAGGCTTTTATAAAAAAGGATGCGCGCCTTAAACGGTAACAAATGCTTAATGCGTCTAAGTAGGCCAAGCCTTTGATTAACTTTCCCTGCCATGTATTCGACATGATTTGTCCACGAAAAATCAGACGATATTAAGATTCCAAGATATTTAAAACAAGTAACATTGTTTATACAATAATTAAAGATTGAAACAGTTAGAGCTATTTTCCTCTGTAACTTCTTGTTACTGCCTATAAGCATGCATTTGGTTTTGTCCAGATTCAGTGTTAACTTATGTTCATTCAGCCATTTCGCCACAGCCAGGAGGTCTTGGTTGAGCTTTTCAGTCAGCTCCTGAGAGGAAGACCCATAGCAGTAGATCACCGTGTCATCTACATAAAGTGATGCTTGTCCAAAAAAGGTTTAGATTCTCAGGGTTCGAGCCAATGGTAAATACCATAAGTTGTGGACAAGTTCCTTTTCATAGTAAAACGTCATCAGGCTTTGTCACGTGGTATTTTGTCAATAATGCCTGATAATATCAGTATGCAAGATCTGCTCTCCTTTTATCAGACTTTTGACTCGGGAATGACGACATGTGCTATAATGAAGTTTGTTTAGTAATAAAGGAAATCCTAAAGGAAACCAACGGAAATCCTGTCGGTGGGACTGATATCTGTCTAAAGGAATTACAAATTACAGAAAGCAATAAAAATCTATTGTTAATAGAAAGTTCAATTATTAAATCATTAAAAAAAAATTAAATTACTTAATTTTCACTGGCTAGTGAATCACGATTAACACTCAAAAATTTGAGCTCAGAAAAGCCACATCCAGAACATCCTATCAACAACAAAACAAAATATTTGGAGTTAATTAAAAAAATTGAGGATATGTGGATGGTAAATATTCCAAAAATGGATTGTAAAGTTAGAATATCGCGCACTCTCAGAATTAATTCTCTTTCATTGGATTTTACGTGAACATCTCGTGCTTTTTAAGGATTTTCTTTCCTTTGATTGTTACGATAGTTTCTCGAGCATTTTTAGGATTCTATTTCTTGTTCACAGAGCATTGAGACAACGAGATGATCAATTTTCATCACATTTTGCTTTGCTACCAAAGAAGAACGTAAAAATTCATACAGAGAGTCTAAATAAATTGCCAATTTTTTTCCAGCAGGGCGAGGTAATTGATCTTGCAACCTTATTGGTTCTTTGAAAAGCGAGATTTGTGAGGGTAACAGAAGCGCCGGATAGATATTTTTCAAGTGGATAGCTTTATTCAACCTTCCAACAACCAGAGCCATGCAGATAAGTTTAGTATCCGTTGATTTTTTCATGATGTTGATTCTTTGATTCATATTTGGTCGACTTGGCCGGAACAGGTTACGGAATTGTCCCGTTCTGCGTCGTCCCGTTCTGTCTGTAATCAAAACTATAACAAATTTGAGGAATTCCTCAACAGCCCGACTCGAGCACTGTTATGACAGTTTTTAGGAAGTTGTTGATCAATGGGTTTTGGGTTTTATTGATTCATGGAGTGAGAAGAATGTTTTTGGGAGGATATTTGTCTTGTTCTTTACTTTCTCTCAACTGTTTATGACTTTTTTGTTTTGTTTCGCTTTCTTCTTCTTTTCCTTTTATTTTTTAATTGAGCTTCAGTTCGAAACTCACTATAAATAAGCACTTATTTGAATTAATTTATCAGGCATAGAACAAAGACATAGCAGTCCTCAAATATTGAAACAAAAGATGAAAAAGTTTTAAAACTAATATCTTGATTTTCTCTCAATTTTCTCTCTTGTTTAATCTTAAGTTTTCCTTTCTTAAAATGTTACTGTTTACTGTGTTCGTGTTTATGACAAGCGTTGGTTCATAATCTAATTTCTCCTTTTACGTCATTTAAACTCAACAAAGCAAGGTCTTCAATGGGCAAACTCACGCATACAATGCATATACATCAACACAAGTTTTTCCACCGTTGTTGTTCTCTCGACCATCCATCCAATCGTGTCCGTACCAAATCTGCATCTCTTGGTTGTTAAAAACAAACAGTGGATTGACGAGAGTACGAAAAACGAGCTCACTTGAATTATGGTGATATCCAGGAAGACTATAAAAGTGGGCTTTTTCTTCTGGTCCTCCGAAATCCTTCAGGTCGTAAGCAGGCGGCAAGACAGGTTTCTTATCGGCATCCGTGATGATTGTCATCAAGTCTCCTTCTCCGTATCTTGGATTAGTGCAACCCCAGTAGGATGCACCAGTCGTAGGGTTGCAGTGCACCGATCCTGACCTGTGAATAAGCTTCATTGTCTTCACTCGTCCACTTTTTGTGATGTTGAAGGAACCATACTCGTTATCTTTGGCTCCAAAGCAGACAGGCCCCTTAACATTTATTTTTTGCCAGCCCTCTGAAATAATGTAATACACTAATGATTTAGGTAGTGATTCTTGATAGATATATTTTATGTTGTTAATGGTAACTAAAAGTCATTTGCAAGATATGTTCCAGTGATAAAAGGGGTAAGTGGATAATTGATTCAGTGGTTGTCCAACTCATTTACCGATCAAAACAATTTCGTGTAAGGGAGAGAATAATTCATGTCTTTATGATTGATCCCTTCTCCGGTTTTATCTTTTGGCGTTATCACTGAAAACAAAGCTATTTTCACTGTTACTCACTCTTTTTGCAGAACACTGCGGCGAGATTAATATTTAAAAAAAAAACATCTGTCGGAATGCAACTACGCATTAATTTAAGAAGGCAGTGGAGGGATGATTGAGACCACCAATGTAGTAAACAATTTACCTTTACAATAAGCCTTGATGACCTCGCCATTCTCTTCAGAGTAAATCCAGTACATCCCGTCAATCATCTCTTCGCCTTCGCTCGCTTTGATCTCACCGCAGGTATCCGCTGGAAGTTCTTTGATGGATCCGAGGGGAACTGCGTCAGTAAAAACGAATTACAAATAGGTAGTTTACACCATCATGCAATTCGATACCTCCTGATATGACTTGAACATCCGATTTTTTTAGGCATGGAAATAGCAAGGTAAAGAAGAAAGCTTCCCCCCTTTCCTGACCATGTAAAAGCAGGAAGAAATGAAAACTGTGCTACAGTAATTATATTTGATTGTGAAGTAGAAATAAGATGAAAGACACCAACAACGAAAGAGAGAAACTAACCACCTTCTTAGTTTCATTACGACACCATTGTCAAGGTTACTAAGGGAAAAGTTTTTTTGACTTCGTTCCTGAGTTTAAATACTTCTTACAACTTAACTTGACAATGGCGCAGAGTCAGTTATTCAAAAACCTTTTCTAACGATGAAGCAATCATTAAATTAACACCTTCCAAAGGTCAGCCATAGAAATATGTATCTTAATTTCTGTATATGCCTGAAATCTGAGTTTTCTGCAATTGTGATTGAAATATGACGGATTAAAATCCTTCCATACTGAGAAAAGGGTAGGCTAAAACCACTGCAGAACAGTAAAGGGGGTACCTCTATTTTGGGAGAGTTTTATATAAAATCTCCTCTGATCTGGCATAAAATCTTCCGGTGTTGCTTCCTTTGTACGATTGTTCAGTTCACAAATCTTTTGAGCAATCACGAAATTGTAGCTCTGACACGTGACTTCTTCCTCACACCGGAAATAACACATTTCACGCAAACCAACCCGATACGTCTTAAATGTATGACCTCTGAGATACATCCCACCAATAGAGTGTTCCCCTGTATGACATTGGCTACTGGCGTTGAGGATACCAATCCGGGACATCAGAAACATGATTATCAGCGACAACTTTGGAGTCATTGTGAGGTTCCACTCGCTGCCCTTAAAATGACAAAGCCAAGCTATCACTTTGTTCGAGATTACGACCGGTTACGAGGAGAGAATCTTTTCTTAAATTGAAAACTTCTTGAACACACAAGGTAAAGGGGTGGTTAGATGGAGCAATAGCCGTTTAGAAAACGCACTCACATGTGCGCGCCTGACACATCGTATTTGTTAAAGCTTTATAGTCATAGACATTACCTTTGCAATTTCCTAAACAGCTTATAAGGTGATATGTTAAGAAAAAGCCAGAATCATTTGTTCGCTTAAAACTGGTTTGCTTGCGCATTTCAAATACTGATGAAATTAATTTTGGAGATGTTTTCCGACAATAACCCTCAGAAAGGTGTCGCTGATTTTCTGGAGAGGGCGTACCTTTTTATTTCTTTTTTCCTACATCTTCGTAAGGTTTGGTATTTTAGTTGTAATATTTCCTTCTACAAAAGAGGCCTTAACTTTACAACCAAAGCAAAATGAAACAGGGGCTTAAAATATGTTTTCGCAGGTATCGGCCGCTTTCCAGCCAATTCCAGCGAAGTTACGTTAAGTAGGTCACCCTTTCATGAAATTTATTTTCTTAAGGAGAAAGAGACGAAAAGATTTTCTTTTAGTGGTTAGGTTTTAGAATCCCCCTCCCTTTTTCAATTTTTTCCGTTTAAGGCTGCCTTTAATTGATTCCCTATAAGCATTCTTTTTGGTTTAAAATTATTTAATTTGACATATAGCTGAGAACGAAAGCTAATTCCTGATAGGAAAGTTCTAGAGAAGTTAGTTTCCGTCATTCTAATGAAATACTACATTACAATGCACATATTTCGAATGTGATAGCTGACAGCGAATTTCAATTAACGTGAATGGGGACAGGAACTTGTCAAAACGCAGCGAACATTTAATGGCATCCAAAAACAGTTTTTTTCTTTTCATCTTAAAAGCGACAAATATTTTTGTACCCATCTTTTTTTGCAAAATATTTGCCTCAGTTCTCGCAGATCGAACAGCGAAGAGACTATCTTCGCCCTTAAGCTTCTGAGTGAAGATCATCCCACTATTATGATACCATCACCTGCTTCTCCTGTTCACCACAAGAAAACATTAACTGCCTTGGGGCTCGTTTAGCTCGGTCGGAGAGATGAGAAGAGTCTTTTAAATGTATAACTTATAAAACTATCCTGGCTCGTAATTTTGAGACACCTAGTCATGGACAAACTTTATATGGCTAATTTATCTTCTTTCCGTTAGGTCCAATGATGGTTTCCCTTTTTTCAACGGCCAGTACTTATTTTCTCCAACAATTCTTACATACGAACTGCATGGACTAAACCGGAATATCAATTTTTAGAATCCTGCAAGAGAGTCTCAGTGGGAGAGACCGAAAATTTGGTCTTTAGACGTAAAACTGACAAATTAAAACCGTTGGTCGCGAAAAAGGTAACTGTAAGATTTTTTCATTCAATCGCAACGGAGAAAAATGAAACGTTACCGTAAATAAGCCAGAAATTTAACCATTAGCAGTAAGAGTCATCACCTCATTAAAAGCTTTCTGTAATGAAAATCGCGTTCAGAGACAGGGGACTTTTAGCTTGCTCAAATCCACTTCTATGATTATTTTGAAAATTTCTTACGGCATCTTGAATCATCAGAGAATGAAGTATGTAGCTTTATCGGCTGTCATGGAAAAGCTTACTTAAAGAAATAAAACAGGGAACTTTTCAGACGATCTTCAAAATGAAAAGAATAATTTTACCTTACCTCAACGTACCTCAACTTCCTTACCTGAAGAATAACTTTTAAGTTATTAGGGGGTTGTTCTTAGAGTCGACAGGCGCTGTTACTTGTTACCACTGTTCGCCGAATGTCTAGCTAAAATGTAAAAGTCAGTTTTTTTCGCTAGTAGTCATGGACGTTTGTTAATGAAAAAATTTCACTCAAATAAAACTAGATCTAAATTTCTTCCTGTTTTCGTTGTCTTCATTTTTTATTAAAACCCTTAATAATATACTTGATAAAATTACGCGCGTCTGATTGGCTGATTTCATGTGACACGAATGCAAATTACAACAGCGCTAAAAACTTTCCACCTACACTGTTTAGATTAAATATGAGTTACACACACAGAAACTGCCAAACTTACATTTAGAATAAATATGGAAACCTCTTGGATGTGCAAGGCAAGAGACTAGCACTTTTTACCTCATTGAAAACAATTGCTTCCAGAAAACGAGACTTACCATCTTTCATGACATTTTAAATAGGATCGTTTAAACGTGCAAATTACCCACAAATGCGGGAACTAATGCATCATGGCTTCCACTAAGTTTAGAAACAGAAAAAATGCAAATCGACTGACTTGAAAAGGAAGTAACGATTAATTTGAATCGAGAGAATGTTTCAGCGAAACACAAAATTACTAGAATTTACAAGCCAAATTCTTACTACTGATGTAGTTAAGTTATTGTCATATTTACCAATAGAATCGAGTATGTCACCCTCGACCATCTGTCCTCACAAGTTAATTTAGCACCTCGAACTTCCTTGAAACGACAAGGAAAACTTTTAGCTTTGTGATGTTAATGTCGTGAATGAGTCGTTTGTATGGTGCCGGTAGTGGTTGACGCCTGTTGAGGGGAGTCTGTTCCAAGTTAGTAAACCAGCTTTCTAGGGTCATTCGTTGAAAGTAGTTGGTGCAAGGTTAGGCATTGCGCAGAGTCCCAGTCAATAGTGTGGTTCGTAAGTCGGTGATGTTCAGCGATGTGATTGTTGACATCGCCCTTCCTCGTCGCTCGTTTGTGTTCAGTCAGTCTAGTTGTGAGGTTTCTACAAAAGTCTTTATTGATAATGGAACTAGCACCCGATTTCACCGGCTTTACTCGAAATTATGCTTTCATATCCTGTAGAAGAAGCTCATAATAAATCATTAATTTGATAACTTAATCTTGATGTCCTCATCATAATATTGAAAAATTCTGGAATAGATTTCTCTGAGCAAGAAATGCACTTTTGTATTCGCATCTACATTGTACTGAATGGGAGCTTGAGAACCCAAACTTATCAGGGTAAATCCCAAGCAAAACTCAAAAGCAATTGCGTTTTTATAAAAACTGTTCCTATCAGGCAACAATTCAATGCTGTCCTTGTGTTCTCATTAGTTGATTATACAATTCTAAATACTTCAAGCATTTTCTAGTTATCAATTCATGATAAACTGCACTATTCCAATAGATTGGAAAGGGCCCGAAACTGACAATAAAATCACACGTTGAAATTAAAACCATTTTTAAGTTAGCCAAAATATGCATGTAATCTGGCAATTCCATTTACGTGGTGTTTTAATTCTAGGTTTAAAATTCAAATTGTAACCCAAGATGAAATATGTTTCGTCTGCTTAGAAATATCCCAACATTAATCTTTTACGGTACAATGTTTTGTCGTGTGATCATTTTTACTGAATCGGTAGTATCCTCGCAAAAGTTATAGAAACTTGAATGCAACCTCTCGATTTCAACTTGTGAAGCAACATTGTGACACTGGCATGAACAGATTTATATTTGCTCCTATTATGCAACAGTTCCACTCAGGTTTTTGGCTGATGTCTTTCATGTCCAATTGTGTGAACTACTTTTTATCTTGTTAGGGCAATTGTCGGCAAAAGTGTAAACATGTTCCTTGCCTACTGCTGTGCATATAGGCTTGATTACGAATCTCTGAGAAGGATGTATGGCCTGCGAACAGTTTTCCTCGAATGTTGTCAACTTGGACGGCCTCCAAATTGATTGAGTAGTCTTTATGGTCTTACTGTAAAGAAAACATCGATCATCTTTGACATACTGAAGCAAAAATATTGAAGGTCACTTCAGGACAATTCCAAACGTAGCTTTATGTAGTAAGGTTTTCACAACGTCACACTGAAGCCGTATAACCACAATTTCGGGTTATGCTTTTTTCATTTCCCGTTTCATTATATAGCAGAAATGATTAGTCATAAGAAAAATTCCTACAGGCAGCAAGCAGAAAAATAAAGTTTACCACTAAGTGGTAAACTTCCCTTTTTGTGGTAAACTTTCCCTTCTTCCCTTTGTTTACAATCTGGTTGCTATGGTGCCTGATCATAAGCCAAATTTATATCACGTCCCGTAGATCCGTGTCACCCACGCAAAGTTCAAAACACGCAAACGAGTGGGCGCAATGTAAGGAACTACGGATAAACATGACAAACTAACGCCTCATGTTGTATTACACAGGAAGTGTTTGTTCAGGTGCAACAATGTGTGGAAGTGAGCAAAGAAACTACTTGTTATTTTGCTCGCTTGAGAGGGATGCTACAAATTAGAACTGTGGCGGAATCGTTCTTCAGACCGATATTTACTTTGAACTAAATTAAACTAACTTACCTGTTCAGTGTGCGAGGCTTCTAACGGCTGAGTTACTCCAACTGCCTAACTAAAAGCAGAAGCAACTTGAATCTCGACATACCTAGGAAAATTAACACGTTTTTGATTGTGCCGAGAGTATTTTGTGGTCGATTTCTGGGAACCGAGGCAATTAAATAAACGTTGTCATGTAACCTACAGGGACCAACAACTGTGTCGTAAGTGCAACTGTACAGCAGTAACAGAACCAGAGAAACAAATAAACAAAGTAGTTCTGAAAAACAAATGCTTTTCATTTGACACTAATACGAGACTCCCTCGAAGATTTCAACCCTAAGGGTTCTTTAGTAACAAACTTCCTGCATACCGCAAGGATCAGCATTGTCGCAAAGTCGTATGTTTAAATAGATCAGAACAGGCTTTGGGGGTCGTTTTGTCAATGGAGGATAAAGTTTCGATATGACTACATTCCTTGGGTCAACAATCATTGGCTAGAGGGCTGTAGGCAACGAATTGTCTTCCAAACTTTGCAGGAGAAGTCCAAGTATTATGTATCAATTTAGTAATTACCTAGACCAACCTGAAGGTTGGCAAGCATGGACGAAGGCTGTAAAGATCATCTGAACACTTCCACAAGTTGATTATTTTTAAGTGCTAATCTTAGTATCAACAAATATGGGATTTCACTTCGTATAACCCTTTCAACTTCCAAGTCAGTAAGTTTCCCTTAGGAAGTCTCCTCGCTAAAACTAGCCGTTATGCAAAGAGTCATGTGAATAGGCTAACACTACAGCTAAACGGAATTCTGATGAATTTTTCCTACACATTCCCATGTGCATCACAAATAGTGTCAGACAAAGACGACCCGCTTCAAGCAAAAAGTATTAATTATTAATACAATGATCGAAAAAAGAGCCTCCTTCACGGCGAACTCTTTCGTGTGTCAGTAGAGCTGCATGGAGAAATATGTAAGGTCTTGGGTTTCGGGTCGAGTGAATCATGAAAGCTGTTGTCCGGATTGATGAGAAACGGGACACAACTTTAACAAATAAGGCACGTTCCTTCGAACTCCTCTTCATCTGGGCGTCAACTTTTCTGGCTGTTCAAGCCTTTTGGTTTGATTTGTTTGAGGGACGGAATTTACTCTGAGTTTACTTGCTGTAGCTTTAAGTCATTGAATCGATGAGTTGATTGATGCAATTTGAGGCGCTTCCATTTCATGCTAACAGACAGCTGCAATTTTACATTACAGACAGAAAAAGATAAAAAAAAGAATAGCGTGAGATATTATAATTTCAAATTTTTAATTTCGGTAACATTTCTTTCTGGTGGAATCGAGTCGTTTTGTCTTTGATTTTAAAGTCACGTGAGTACAACGTGAAAGGTGAAATGTCTTATTTGCTCTTGTGTGGCTACAGAGGAAGCTTTTGGGAGAAATATTCCTTGGTTTTTTTTCGATAATTGCAGTTGCAGAGGTGACTAACAAAAACTATGCCACGAACCAGGAAAGAAGTCAATTGCTTTCTTCTACAATTAGTTTTCCGCAGTTTGGGAGAGTTTGAATAAAGCAACCGGAACCACGTCAATTGTCCTTTGCAAGGAGACGTGCACCTAGGATTGCCTCAGCAATATAGAGGGCAGAAGATGTACGGAAACGTCAAACCTGATCATAACCACATGTCCATGGGAATTAGACGGAGATTTTCAGAAAGATTAACGCTTGAGGCCATCAATGGAAACTGTTTGTACTGCAAAAACTTAGGTTTCTGTCTCAGTGGCTTCCAATTAGAATTTCGAGGTGTGTACAATTTTTTTGCTTTATATTTGTTCTTGCTGGTGAACATCATGTTGAAAGAAACATTAGTAACTTGGACACATTTGTTGAAAAATACGTCAAGTGGGGGAACACCGCCTGTACATCAATATCAGCATCTATTGACATTTATCTCTGGGAATGCACTATGTAAAACCCCTACGCGATGCAAATAAATTGCATCGGGTCCTCTTGGCCCTCTTGCTGTGGGTCACTTTCTAAAAGCTCCTCTAAGGGTGAGTCGGTCTGGTTCCGCCTCGCCCAGTGCTGCACGGCTGTTAGGCCGATGGTAAACTGAGATTCTTTACGTTATCATTTACATCTCCATGATTGCTAAAATAGTCTTCCTGTGCTGTTCTGAATCTATATAAGTCGTATTTTTGCAGTCAACATTGCTAAACAAAACGAGCGTGCAGCACTGATCACATCGACGGTACGATCCAGTTTCAAGTTCCCACCTCAGAGATTACCATCGGATTATTCAACTGAACTCGTGCGAACACATTACGATCACTGTTAACGATCTCCATACCAATCGGCATCGAAGGCAGAGCAGGCGAGAAAAATTCAATAACCAAACAGGTTCCGACAATTTACGCCAAGTATAAAAGCCTGGAGACGAGCAAGTTTCAGAGGATTAATAGAAGAAGAGAACACCTTCGCGTCGACGAAGAGGAGAGAAGAATGGGTTTTAAAACTATCTTTATGGTGAGTTTTTCAATTGTTCAAACTACACTCATAGCTAAATTCATTTTAGTCACAAGAAATGTCGGTTTATGGCTCATTTGAAGGTAGATAATTTTGTTTAGGGAACGTGGTCGAGTGATTTTGGGTGTGCTTGAACAAGAGATAAACTCTCGGCTTGAAATATTTCCTTTCCTGGTATTCATATGTTCAACATCATATACAAGCAAGTGTTTTTTTTTCTTATGAGTAGTACCACTCCTTAATCTATTGCAATTTGAAAATAGACAAACGAAAAACGTCCTATTAAGAATTGAACGGTAGATCTAACCAAGTATATATGTTCTGACAATTTTCGTTGAATCACTGAATAAATTGTGGAATGAGTCCTACATTTTCTGAACGCACTGACATTAGTACTTAAATGAAGCTTGTCATTTTCGGTACAATTTTGCAGAAAAGGAATGTTGATAAAATTGCTTTCATACTTGTAGATCAAGATTTTCCTTCTTTACCTCAGTCCATCGCAGCCTATCAATTGGTACAAAGTTTCCTTCTCAACAAAGTATGTTCAAGTCCTGTTAGAGTCCCTGAGTTGCCAGAAAACCAGGCTTTAGCAGATCTAAAGAATGGCAGTGAATCTACAGGTGCGCTGTCCGATAAACTGTCTTCTTTACTTGAACTGCACGAAGAAGATAGGCAAAGGAGCAGTACAGAAAACCATCCTCTCCTCTCACGAGTTTCTCGCTCACTGAACCCCTGCGAGGAAAAGAGAGTCCGAAAGTGGAATCATTGTCTCGAAAGATATATCATTGAGGTTCATTGCAAGAAGCATAGTGTTGGTTGTTATTCACCGGGCAATATTCCACCGAAATGCAAGAAAAATTTCAAAATCGTTTTTGGTTCAAGTGGTTCTTGTACAATGGCTTCGAATTGCACGTGCGCGGCGTGACGCAATTTTTGAAACCATTGCACAGGGCCGTTTCTGAGCTCGCCCATCGTAACTATTGATTATGTGATATATGTAGTCGTTATAGACATAAGTTATGCTGATTTACCTTTTGAACGAATCAAATAAATTATATCTTAATCGTAAACAACAGCCATTGTAAATCGTGATCACCTCGACCGGCATAGTGTACTCCTGAAAAGGAATGGTGATGCTGACTGTTTCGAAAACTTGGGAGGAAGTGATAAACAGAGTCATGACTTCTTACTTCCGCTAAGGAAGTTAAAAACGTCTAACTTTGTCACCTACAGCAATCCATCTACCAGGACAACCCTCGCCCTGATGATCAGACTACGCAATAAACTTGATCTTTTCAGATGTACTTTCAAGTTTGTCGAGATTTCAAATAAACGATAACAAGCTTATTTCGAAGTGCAGCATTCGTGGAGAGTTAGCACCTTAAAAACATTAGATATAGTAATGGGGGTAAATAGTAACGTCACCCATTGTTTATCTTTCAATGATGGTTTAAGTTACAGTTATTTGTTTACGAGATGACCGCCAGAAATTTCCGGTCTACCGGCTACGGGTTTTGCATCTTGGAAAAACATTTGATCGATATTTCTTTGATTCTATTCTGATCCTCGCCATAATTAATCATCTTTGTTTCTCTCTAGTTCATTTAGAGTTGTTAGTTGTACCGCGTCACCCCAAATAAATACTACCATAAATTTAAAGAGGATCCTTTGAACGTTTAAGTTGATGGCCTGATATCTTTCAATATTATCAGAACAATGATTGATTCATTTTTAATTTCGCAATTTACTTTCTGTTTACCCCTCTTTTTTATCCTCTGGGTTCCCTCTGGCACTGGTGCATCATTTTTTTGTATTAACCGGTTTTCAACGGCTTTTGGTCTCTGCAATGTATTAAGGGAGGCGTAAAGACCAAAATTTAAGCCAAGGTCAGAAATAGCGAAGACCAACTGTTCATGTTCTCCATATCACAACTTGAAAGGTACACAGATTTTCGACGGCGTCTCAAAACTCCTCAAGTGTTCGTATGAGACCATGTAAACTCGAAAAAAAAATTCCTCCACGAATTAAATAGAGGTCGATGAATGAGCTGAATACAGATAACATATCGCCATCTTAGGCCTTGTTGATAAGCCAGCTTATTTTTAGTCGTCAGAACCGTAACGCCAACAAAAGTGCAAATTCTTTATTGTTGCCTAATTTTAAGCATATCTGCCTTCGTTAAGATTAACATCCGGCTTAATAGGTAGGTAGACTTCCTGTTGAATCGTTTCACCGAAAACCATTAGAATCTCCCGCAAAACCGCGAATATAGTACATTTGTATTACTTCATGATCACCATGGACGTTGTTTTTCAAACAGGCTTTGACTAAGGAAATCCAGTTTATCAGGAGTAAGACATCGCAGAACTCAGTGCCCTCACAGCGTACGAGGGTCATTTAAAGCGGAAAGGCTAGCTTTGGCAGAGAGCTTTAGTCAAGCCACAAGGGAGTTATATTTTTTCGGGATCTTTGAAGCCAACAGCAGATATTTTGGGGTGTATAAGATTCTATGGAAGCAGTGTGCTAATGTTGTACACCGCATGGGGAAAGAGATTGTTTGAATTCATTCTTTGCTTCAATCTCTCTCCTTTGAGGTATTGAGGACATAGACGGCTGATTTTAGAATAAAAGTTACAAGAAGAATTATAATCATCTCGTCACTAAACAAACTAAGAAAAACATTTTATACGATTAAAAATCAACATCGATGTTAATCTATAGAAGCAAAAGAGCATTTCTGCTTTCATCTGGAATCCCTGTACAAAACGTATCACTACGGTGAGTCAGCTTTTATCATCATGTTACATGTCTTACGGCACTGCTAAGAAATACACACAAATTTGATTACTTATGAAGTTTAAAAGGATGAGGGTGAGTTCTTTTGTAAACAAATATCATTTTTAAAAACTCTCACCGATAACCTTCATTATTGACATCTGCATCCCGTTTCCGTTTCCGTTTCCGCACCCATTATAGTACTTCCGTATCCGTATTCCCCCGGAGTGTGGTGAAGGGTAGGACCCGTCAATCAAATAGACGCTTGTATCCCCACAAGTGACATTGAATACCATCATACCGTCACAAATAGCAACTGACATGTTGAACTTGACGCACGAATGGGTATCGCGAATGACACGGTGGTGGAATCGATTCAAGCAGTTCTTCCCGCTTCCGTCACGATGATCGTTTGGGCTGATGTCACGACGTAACGCTTTACTTTCTTCAAAGCCGCCACCAACCTGGTCAAGGTCACGATAGACGAAGTCTTCTTTTTGTTGAACTGGGTCATCAAAACGGCGGAAATGGAGTAATCCTTACCGTTTGGATGAAAAGTAAGAAAAGAGCGAATGTGGTCGGTATCTAAACGGAAGAAAACAAAAATTTTGGGTTGCTCACGTAGGTTATTCTATTTTGGTACACCAGTTCTTTGATGAATGCTCTCAGAAGTAACGTAAACAGTATTAAACACTGTGATTGGATGTAATAGGTGTGTTGAGACAAGGTGTCGTTTTTGGATGCGGAACAGCGCGTACTACGGTGCTTTATTTTTTTTCCCGCGTTCCTTCTCTCGCACGTTTTTCGCTCCTTGCGCTTCCCTGGCGTTTACTGACGATTACTTTTGAAAAAGCTGCATATTGAGCAAGTTATACTTGAAGCCAGTTTCATGCTGTATGGCCAATTTCATGAACGCGAATTCCTTTTAGTGATTTATTGGCGGGAGTGATGTTTTGAAAGTTGTGGTAATTGCTTACGTCGTCGGCGGGTACAATGGGAAATATCACAACTGATCATAAACCACGAGATGAACACGTGTTTTTGCGATTTTTTGTTATTCTTTTTATGAGACAAATAAGCTGACAAACACTTAATCTTTGTCCATCGCAGGTGTTCG